>NC_056737.1:1082891589-1083139089 GCF_019279795.1 Protopterus annectens | reverse complement strand
AACAATTGTAAATAATTAATGAAAAGGAAATTGCAACACTAACACCGGAGACACTAAATGAAACTAGTGACCCACAGCACTTATTATAATTAAATGCAGAAAAAAACACCTTGTTTAGTACATCTAGGCTATGCCATATTATGAGCAGAAACTACATTGTGGGAACAAGATGAAACTGAAAACAAAAACACATTACTCTAGTAGCCCTCATGTTGGCCATTTGGGTATAAGAAATTAAAATATAATTAGAAACACTTGAGAAATTCTGGTGCATTAATGTAGCCAACATATGCTATAGCAAGACATGATAAAAAAAATCTATTGGTTTCAGGGCAGAGATTTTGTTTGTAAAATAAAGGAGTGAATGTTCAAATAGAAACATACACAAATAATTCATGACATTAAGAGAATTAATTTAATTCAGTCTCAAGAAACATCTTTTTGAAAAAATTCCATTTGGATGGAATTGCATTGATAAATAAGTACATTTTATCAATCAGCAATTACTAGTTGTCAAATAGAATAGAAAAAAATAAATAATCAAAATATGAGTGTCCACATGTGATCGATACGTGTGATGTCACTAATTATGCCTCTTTTCAATCAGCTGAGGACATCAGAGTGTCATGGTATGTGGTCATTACCTTTACATGTTGTACCCACCTCATATGATTGAGTATTGCCACATCAGTTAACTATGTAAGTATCACAGTGAGCTAATGAGGGTTATCCATTTGACTTCCTGCCTCTTTATTTTGTATGTGTTAATCTTTTTACATATCAGTGTATCAATGCTTACTATTTCAGCTTTACTGCTTTATGTCGGTCAACTGAATGGAGCTTATGAATGGTAGAAATGAGGTTTATGGCAAGTCGGCACTGTATTTATCTTTACAGAGACGTCATGCTGCAAGCACAGCAAAGTGTTTAAGCGTAATGGTAGGACAGACTGTATGTTTCTCATGACCGTCTGTTTCCAAGATACAATAAAAAATAACATTACTATAGAGCTTAATTTGCTACTGCTGGTCTGAGCTGATGGTTCTTTCACTCTAAGGCATAATTAAAAGAGTATGGAGATAACAGATGGACCAGAAGCCAATCATAAACACTAACCTGAATGTAAAGTAGCACATCGGATCCCTCTTCTCCTTCAGTCAGACCATAAGGTGGACATTTTTTGGCCTATACCAGTTAACCTGAACTCCAAGTCATGCCTCCAAAGATTGCATGGAGGAGGCAACAACTGAAGCTGGGCTCCAAACTCTTATATTTAACATACCAGATTGAGGTGGCATCTGCAATGTCCTTAATCTGGTGCTTCTGACCTGGATGATTGCCCCTGGATTTCAGGATGTTATTGCACAGTCATTTGCATTTATTTTATTTTTGGATATGAAAGGAATAGCTTGTTACAGTAGTCTTAAAATTAAACTGAAAGAGTAGTTCTTAGCATTGTAGGTTGATTACAGTAGTCTTAAAATTAAACTGAAAGAGTAGTTCTTGGCTTTATAGGTTACTTCTTGCTCAGGTAAGAAAGATGGATTCTTTAAAGCTATTCCTAATAAAGATGTACTATTGATTGTAGATGATTATATTTGCTAAGGTGTTTTTGAGTCTTACAGATTTGATTACTTTTTTATTAATGGACAGGAACAAAGTAGTAGATCTCATTTTAACTAAACATTTCTTGGAAAATTGGTTAGTTATGGATGGATGAATCCATAGTCTATTACTTTGTTCCTGGATGATTTTAATTTAGACTGGTTTGCATGTAATACAGATCACTCCATCCATCACATAAACTTGCATGGTTTTACACAAACTATTTAAGAACCTACCCGAATAGATAAATCTAGTAAACAACAATCTACCTTGGATTGGATATTATTAAATACCTCCTCTCACTCATTCCAATCAGGTTGCCTTCCTGATGGTCTGAGCGACCACCTATCCACATTTCTTATATGACAACACATATTCCCACCAAAACCTACTATGTTTAAACAGCTGAGAAAAAATATAACTTTAATCTTGACAACTTCCTAGCTGACCTACAAAGGTGCAAATGGACTCCACTCAAGTACCTTGACCTAGATGATGCAGTGAACCACTTTAATAAATCTTTCTTAGATATATTAAATGCACATACCCCTGTTAAAACCATCAGAGTAAAATCAAACTATGCCCCCTGGCTAAGCAGAGACACTAGGGCCCTTCTGAAAACTAGAGATAAAGCCTGGGAACTATGGCAAAAGGCTAACACAGTAGCTTCTAAACAACAGTATCAAGAACTTAGAAATAAGGCAAAAAAAACAAAAAGAAATAAAACAGGATAAAATCAATTTCTATCATAACATTCAAAACACATATCAAAAAAACCCTCAAAAATTCTGGCCAGCTATAAACTCAAACTTTTACCCAGGAAAATCTACTACACTAACGCCAAACATCCACAACAATTCCAATAGCATAGCTACCATTCGTAACAAACATTTTACTGAATGTATAATTGCCCTTTCCAAGCAGCAGACCCCTACTTCTGATACCAAACCAGCCAAATCTACAACTAGCAATGCTTCATTTTCCTTCTCCCCAATTCCTACAGCCACTATAAAAAAACTACTACAGAAACTAAAACCTACTACGCTTGCTGTAGATAACTTACCCAGTGAATACCTCAAAATTGCAGCTGAATCTATAGCCTTCCCAGTATCAATCCTTATAAATAGATCCATTCTCAAAAACAAGGTCCCTCATCTATGGAAAATTTCCCATGTAATCCCACTTCATAAATGGGGACCTTCCACAGAACTGACAAACTATCATCCAATTGTTATTCTTTCACCTCTTTCTAAGCTACTCAAAAGGTGTATTCATCTCCAGGTCATGAAATTCTTACTAGCAAATAACCTCGCAAACACTCAGCATGGGTTTCGCCCATCACATAGTACCACTACAGCTCTCTTATCCTTCACTAATACCATAAACCATCACAGGAATAACAACAACTTTGTATCTGCCATCTTTCTAGACCTATCAAAAGCTTTTGATATGGTCTCCCATTCCAAACTAATAGATGTACTAACTGAACTATCCTTCTCACCATCTGCCACAGCATGGTTTCATAACTATTTATCTGGCCATCATCTGTTCTATGGCAGGGCGACCTATCTCCTCACCTTCCTTTATCCATTGGTGTCCCCCAAGGATCTATCTTGGGCCCCTCCTTTTCTCCCTCTTTACAAATAATCTACACACAGCTACTCCACATGGTTCTATAATACAGTATGCAGATGATTCAACACTTATCTGTGCTGCCACTTCTCTATCAACTCTTGATTCTCAAACACAGGAATCTTTCACTTCTGTTGAAACATGGTTAGCCAATGCCCGTCTAATCCTGAACCCAAACAAAACTAAATTATTACTCTTCCAACTTAACATCTATTTCATGCCCAACATTTAACATAATAGCCAAAGACAATACTGTGATCTCCCTGACCACCCATACAAAGCTTCTTAGAGTGGAAATAGACAATACCCTAAAATTTGACTTGCATGTCTCCCTGACTATAAAAAAGTCCATAAGAAACCTGGAAGTCTATATAGGCGCAAAAGGTTCCTGACCACAGTGGCCAAAATTACATTAGCACAAACCCATCTGCTCTCCACTCTACTATATGCCTCTCCAGTTTTAACTAATTTAAGAAAAACTGACTTATCTAAGCTAGAAGCATGCTATAATAAAATTGCTAAGTTTGCATCTGACTACCCATATAGAACACATCATTGTACAGCTTTATCGATACTAGACTGGCTTGAGCTTCCCAACATTATTCTTTACAACCAACTCTCTCTAACTCACAAAATTGTAACACAACCAAGCAGAATCCCTGCACTACAAAATCTCATCCTTCCTTACAGTTCCAGCAGACCACTTTGCTCTAACAATAAGAACTTACTCACCATCTTCAAGGCCATCCACCCTGCAGGAGAATCTTTATTTTCTAACTATATATCTCGTATAGGGAACTCCCTTCCTAAATCCATTTTCTCATTCTCATCCACTAACTACCTTAAGCCATCACTTAAAACTTATCTAAAAAATAAGTGGCTATGTTCCTGTACTAACCCCTCGTGAATGCTCTGATACATCACAGTATACCCCAACCATATCCAACTTCTTCTCCAGTGTTTAATCCTTTGTTCCTACTGACCTGTCTTAACCTTATATCTTGGCATAAGTCATACCTACAAATAGTACTAGCTATGTTCAAATCCTAGATTTTGTTGTCAAGATGTAACAAATTTGTATGTTCGTATGTATACTTCATTTATTGATTATTGTAATGTGTGCATGAAACTTTACTGTTACCCATGGAGCTTTTCTCCTCGGGCCTCCGCTGAAAAAGGACCTGTGTCCAGTCAGACTTTCCCGGTAAACAAATGTTAAATAAATAAATGGATGGAGGGAGTGATAAACGGATGGATTTCCAAAACTTCATTCTGGTTCTCTACTTTCTTCACACTTTTCTTGCAGAGTCAGTGTTATAGCAGACAAGAGCTATCATCTGAAGTTTCATCCTTGCCTTTAAGATATAGCCTCCAGGACAAAATGCAATACTCTAGGTACTATGTGAGGCCTTCACAGGGCAGTGACCCAAGTGAGGTTCTAGAGGAGATATTCTTGATAATACAGTTTAAGCCTCTACTAACTGTAGCTGCAGCAGAAACCCTTAGACAAAGCCTGGTCTGATCACAAGACCAAAGCCATTAGGTATTTCCTGGCATGCTGCTTTGCAGCATAGTCCATTAGACATTGTTTGGTATTGTTCAACGATCAGAAACAGATGGGTATCACTAGTATGCCTTGACATTATAACTAGTCCCAAGCACAGCCCAAGATCATACCCCCTTATGCATCACCTGTCATGTATTCTAGAGCAGAAAGCACTAGACATTGCCTGCTATTAGGCATAACCTGGCATATTGAGTATAGAAAAAGTTACTGGGCATAGCATTACTATTGCCCCCTATAGTGGAAGCCATTATTCTTTGACATGTATGGAGTAATCCATAAAGTAAATGCCATTTGACATTGTCCAACAAGGTTGCTGTAACAGAATCTATACTTCCCAAAGCAGAATCCACTATAAACTGACCAGTATAGTTCTTATGACATATGCTGTTAGGCATTACCTGGCATGAACAGTCAAACAAAAGAGCTGCCTCCACAGCTCTGTATAAAGGCACTACCACAGAACTTGTGAAGTAAAGTGTGGATATAATATTAGTTCCTGTGCTGTGCACAAATACAAGTCAAATCAGTACACTACCTTCATATAAAAGCCAGACTCTATTCACACACAAAAAGTTGAGGGCTTTCATTTTGTTCTCATTCAGGACTTCATCAGAAGAAAATCATCCCCGTCCCTTTCCCATTTAAATACATACAATTCTAATTGATTAATTATTGCAATTACAAATATTTGTGTTTCTTAAAGACATACTAACATGGACCAACCAGTGAAAAGTAAGATCAACACCCCAGCATATTGAAATATATATTTTAACATGAATATGTTAAAATAAATGATGCAAGTTGAAAAAAATAATAAATATATTGATACATAAAATGTATAGTTATATGTTTAAAATATATTTAGTAAGCAAAATAACACATTTAAAACCACACTTAAGAACTTTATCCATCACAATTTGGCTGCTTTTGTTTCAAGATGGGTAGAATAGACAATAAGCCCAGGTTGTTTATTTGCTTCCAAATCCAACTGCCATATTAGTTCCCTGTATCCTAGAAAATCCTGCCATTGTCCCCCTCTCAGGTCCCCTTTTATCTGTTCCAACATGGAGAACTTGAACCTCGCGTTATGGCAGTATTTTTACGTTTTGTTAAGGAGTTGTTTTCATAATTTTTATTTATATCGTAAATATGTTCATATACCTGTTTTTTCAAGATTCTTTCTGTCTTCCCTATATAAAATGATGTGCATTGCTCACATAATGTGGGTACTTGTGTGTGTGCACATCTATGTGTGTGTGTGTGTGTGTGTGTGTGTGTGTGTGTGTGTGTGTGTGTGTGTGTGTGTGTGTGTGTGTGTGTGTGTGTGTGTATGTACAGTAGAACAAAGGTAGTGGAAGAGACAGTTAATAGCTTAGAATGTAACATTTTTTGTCACTGTTCCACTAGAAGATGATGCAAGAAGGGAGGGCAGCAGAATGAGAGACTGTGAACGTGCATCTCTGTCTAAGTATACAGGTGGTGGTGAGGGAAGGTGAAAGGGTTATAGGCAGGAATACAGATGGCTGTCAGGTGACATTTCACTCCTGTATTGTTGGAAGACAGCAGCAGAAGTGACCTGAGTGCAGGGCAGCAGGCAGAGGGCATCCCAAAGGATATGAGTATAGGGCATAAGCATAGAAGTGTGCTTTAATGTGTCAGGGGGCAGACAAGAGGAAGAGGTGAGGTTTAATAGTATTCTAATCATTGTAAGGAGAAAAATACACTATAGAAAGGTCACCAAATGAATAAAAGTGTCTGGGGTAGAATATGATAATTTGATAGTGACACGTGTCACAGTACAACTCAAATGCTGTTTTAATGAAAGCGGGCTTTACTTGCATCAAAAAAGTCACAATGCTGCAAACTGTAGACATTTGAACACTGACTGAAATAATAACCGACATTCCTTCTAAGATATATAATCATTTGTCGGTTGGGCAGTAGCTAAACGCTGTTAGCTCCTGTCTGTTTCAATGACATACCACTGAGCAATTTAATGCTGAACTGATTGCTATATTCATCTCCACCTAGTAACAAAGTCTTTTATTATGGTTGCTCATTTGGACTGTAAAACAAACATTCTTTCTGTGTGTTAAAGTCAAAAATAAGCACATCATTTGTGTTCTTTGTGAGAAGAACACATAAATTGACTGTTTACAATGAAGTGACAGTCGAAGGAAATAATCAACATCTTTTACCCTTACAAGGAAAGTACTGAAGTTTCCTAAGAGCAGTAAACAACGTACTGCTGCAGAGCAAAGCAGGTTCTTAATGCCTGAGGTATGTAAACACAGTTGTAGCAGCTGTGTTTTCCTTGTGAAGGGAGTACACAGAGGATATTACCATGTTGATATGTCATAGTTTCTACAGTACATGGCATTTCCCATAGAGACCTTTTGTGTTTGGATGTTTTCATCACACTTTTCAGAATGCTTTTCACAAAAAGCATTTATTTTGATGTGCGCTCACACAACACACCAAAACTAGCACCCAACAAATTATGTATTCAGTAAGGAGGCGTAAAACTCAGTAGAAAGTTAGCAGTAGGACTAGATGGACCATATCCCAGAATTGGTTATATGCTTCAGACAAAAGCAGAAATCCTGTTCAAAAGGCAGGAGGCATCCTCTGCTCTTGGAAAAGAAAGCACACTAAAACCTAACGCGACAGAAATAAACATGACACCACTTATAAAAGATGTAACTTGGCAACCACCACTTTCACACACCGGATTATTTTTCTGTAGTGTTGGGTTTCTATTCTCAATTTGCCTGTTGTGTGACTTTGATCCAACCATATAACTGGACATTCCTGCTGGGTGGCCTGTGAAAAGATACAGTTCTATCTATTGGGTTAACAAATCGTTAATAAAAAATGTTTATTTCCATTCGGTACTATGCTCTGTGGGGAGCATTTTCTTGTGTCTTATTTGAATCTCAGCCATTCCAAATGAATTGGCTTTATAAAACATACACAGAAATACCGTGTGCAACAATAAAAATGTAATTTCCTTCAACAAACAAGAAGACATTTGAACTACTGCATGCAGTCTTGGGAACTACATAATTGTAAGGATGTAGAATGAAAGCAGTTCAGAGAAGGGCAAAAATAAAATAAAAACCAGTAGGACAACCACGGCAAAAAACTCCACTTTAATTAAGGATAAAACATGTACAGAAGGGCAAAAATGGTAGAGGGTCTGCTGCAGAATTTAAGAAAAGAGAAACCAAAGGAATTTAAATGTATGCCTCGAGGTTGGAGTAGAAATGAGGGGTCTCGGTCCATCTTACTCTTTTGAGTCTTACAATGTAAGGCAGACAGAATATGGATAGCCATGATCAGAAAGACCAGGTGTACACGTTAACATGCACACTAAGCCAGGACAGTAGAAATCAAAAGGAAATAATGACCAGAGTTTTCTGAAAGAGAACACTTAATGGCTGGCATTTATGGACAAGTTGTGAAGTACGCAGCACGTATTTCCTCCTTGATAGGGCACATGCAGAATTGTAGAGAGTCATAGTCCCACATTGAGCTACAGCGAAGTAAGCCCAAACGCATAACTGAAAATAAATAGAAATGACCAAAGCAATGTCATACCAATGAAACCAGGTAACAATTGAGCTCTGAATGAAATTTAAGTGTATGGGAGATGAACAAAGTCAATATTCTTTATGTTATATAGGGAGAATTGTGCAGCAATGTGTGCCTTGTTACAAAGGGGAACATATGCCTAAAATGTTGGATTTCAAATTAGCAAGAATGTTTGAACAGGGGCCTCAAATGTGCCACAGTGCAGTACAGTGCACATTGTCATCGTTTTCCCTCCAGTATGAGTGAGGTGGCATTCGTCTCTAATGGAAACAGTACCGGCACTCAGTCACATAAGAGCATTTCACTGGTCATGTAATTATTGACTGCCTTAGAGTAGATTGTGATGTGATAAGACCTTGGTTAACATGCACCACACACACATGGAATCTATAGAAATGTATGGCATTCCTACTTGTGGAAATCGAAGTATGTGTAGGTTATTCTGTTTTAGCTACAGGGACATTTCAGAAACCATCTGGGGATACATTGGGTATTTCAGAGGCTTCTACCTCTAGAATCTGAACAAGTGCTATAACAATGCATCTACATGTGGGGCACCATATATATCATTTTGTAGCACATGACACTAGAGAGCTAACACCATGCATGAATTGTGTGAGATTGTCCACCTTCCTGAGGTACTGAGTGTCAAGACTGCACATGTAGCAATAAAGCCCCCTGCAGACCCCAGCAACAAAGGCTTGTGAGCATGAATGGCTATCATTCAGTGAACTTCCAGGTCATGTGTGAGGCCATGCAGGATCAAAACAAATGTGTCTGCATGTCACCCAAGCAGTTCCAGTGATCCACATTCATGCTGCACTTCTCAGCTACATCACTGCTTACTATATAATGAACTTCTACAGACAGTCTAGGTAAGCTCAGGCACTGTGGCTGACATTAATGTATGTGGCTGCAGTTATAGTATATCCAGTGTATAACCACCCATACTGATACATTGTTGCAGGTGATGGTGAATACCCAATACTGTCTTGACTTATGATGCCTATAGAGCATGATCAAATGATCGAACTTCAGGATAACACACACACACACACACACACACAAACGCACACACACACACACACACACACACACACACACACACACACACACACACACACACACACACACACACACACACACACACACACACACACACATATACACACACATAAATCTATAATATTACAGACCGTGTGTGCCTGATTTAAGACCACTTCCACTGCCTTGAAATGTCCTGGGGGTCACTCGGGTATGATCCCACCTCAGCTTGCAGGATGCTCCTAGCTTGTTGTCTACTGCATAATATGTTGATCATGAAAGAGGCTGGGCAGTCCCAGGATACTGGCATGGTCAGACCATGCACACTAATGGCTAGCAGGGAAGGCACGTCAACACCATTGTGTGATTTCAATGTGAAAGAACAGCTGAAAACAGCAATTGCGCAAGCACCTTCTGGACGGTAATTGGCTTAGTACACGGCAGCACAAGCAAAGTAGCCATGTCCAGTCCAGACCTATAGGTCCTAAGGAGCAGGCAGAGGTAGTGAAAATGCAGTATTACACAGAGCAAACATGATACATACAGTGCCAATATCAGGCTTTGCTTGCTGGAGCATAGTTAAGCCACCCTGTGTGTCAGACCTTCCCACATATCCCACATGGGAGGGTGGGTCATAATAGTCAAC
This sequence comes from Protopterus annectens, assembly GCF_019279795.1. Taxonomy (NCBI): domain Eukaryota; kingdom Metazoa; phylum Chordata; order Ceratodontiformes; family Protopteridae; genus Protopterus; species Protopterus annectens. Next base: position 1,083,129,001 of record NC_056737.1, on the reverse strand, counting down.
ACTATCATATTCCAAGATGGCTCAGGACACAGGGGCAGATGTTTGCCAAAACACACTGACTTGGTTGAAGCCATATCAAACAAGGTGGAGAAGGGCGGTCTTGAGATGAAGGATACTCTGCAGGAGTCAGTTAGGGTGAGGGGGTGCCATGGGCTGTCTATAGGTCCAGATAGTATTGTTATTCATCCTAGTGCTATTGTCCAAATATCCAATATAGCCTCCCAGATCTACATTACCTAGCATACCAGATAGTGTTGGACCTCTAAAACAATGCAGTTTTGTGTGAGAGGTAGGCAGAAAATTTTTTGGTATATAACTATGAGCGATAAATATATAAAATATGACTTGACTGACTCACCCATTTTTGAATTTAGAAAGCATTGAAGTATAGCAGATAGAATTGTGCATAGTATTTATATGCCAGTAGAAAAAAAAGTATTATATCTATCTGGGTGTTTCAAATGTCAGTTTTTCAGTATACATAAGTACTTAAGTGAGTAGAATTCTTGCATTATAGCATGAAACTTGCAGGACACAGGGAGTAGTTTATGTAGTGTGGTGTAGCTGCACTAAAGTATAAAATGGGTGAACTAAAAGAATGGTGAGAAAAAGAACTCTGGAGCATGTTGGTGATATAAAATATTCATGTGAAAACAGCCCTTTACCTAAACATATTATCAAGGAAGGACATGCACCTGAGAATGTTAGTTTCTCTGTTTTGGTACAAAAAACAGTATCTTTAAAAAAAGATGTTAAAAATGTTTTTTAAATTGTGGACCTTTCAGACCATTTATTTAAATATTGATTTGGAATGCTTTTTGTGAATGTTGCTTTTCTATCTACTATGAGATTATGATAGATCAGATTATTCAATTAATTACTGAATATATTAGCTCAAGTAGTTAAACGGAGAGAGTGACCTTTGTTTCTGTTTGTCCCTTTAGGAGGCTGTATGTGTCAAAACACCAAGGACTTTTAATAAATAAAAATGATACTGAAGTTTTAATTTCATGATGCGTTACAGAGAATAGAAGGGGTATGAGAGTGTAACCCCTACATGGAGTATTCAGCACAACTTGCACTCTGCAAAAATATATAATTTTTAATACATGCCTGTTAAAAACACATGCCTGTTCCAAAAACATGCGTTTGTAGCATTTTTCCCCTGGCCTCCGCTGAAAACAGGCTCTGTCCTAATTGGACTTTCCCAGTCAACAAATGTTAAACAAATAAAATAAATAAAATAAAATAAACTGATTAGAAATTCTTAGGCTGTTGGGGTTTTGGACTGCAGCTCTCAGGATTTTCTATTTCAGGATTTGTGTGTGTGTGTGTGTGTGTGTGTGTGTGTGTGTGTGTGTGTGTGTGTGTGTGTGTGTGTGTGTGCAGGCACGCATGTGTGTATATTTATATGATGATAGAAGGTACTGCCAGCTATGCCAGGAGAAGTAGGATAGTGGATGTGTAACATATGTCAGCACATCTAGCTGGAATTCTGTAAAGAATTATATGTCATTTGTATATCAAACTGATTTGTACAGATGTTGTTTAAAAATGTATTTGTAAAGCTGCTTGTGTTAAAATGTATCAACACTGTGCAGAAAGTAAATGTACACGCATTATTGTAACTGTTTAAATTTACATATTGTAACAGAGAATACTGGAATAGGAGAGGTTAATCTCAAGCCACTGAGAAATAGTAAAAAAATTAAATTATTGGGCCTAGGCTATAACAATGTTATATCACAGTTTTGAATGAAGCCAGAGATGGAATGTCTGTAAGAAGCATTGTTTGTTAGTCTTTGTAGGAGGAGAAGAAGAAGTTTGTAATTGTTTTATGACTTCCAGAAGCTGCACCATATCTGAGCAATGCTCTTGTGTGTGTATTATTGACATGTAGGTACTAAATCCTGGCAGTTTCTACCAATGGGGAGGTTGCATGGGAACCAGAAGTCAGATGATCAGATGTATGTGATGTCATTCTGTACAGAAATCATGTTTTAATATTAGGTAAGACAAAGTCTAATTGCAGTCTGTTCTTGTAACCTGACAAAGAAGGATCTGTCATCTACTTCATCTTGCTTTGCTCCAGTAAGTGACCAGGGAGTAGTATTCTTTAGATCAGTCAGGAAAATATATTGAGATTAGTTAAGTATTGTTTTTCTGTAACTGTGTAAATCTTTCCGGGTGTTATCTTTAATATTTTCTGTGATTGAAACTCTTGTGTTTGTTGTAAATAGATATTTAGTATTTTCATGTTGTTTTATTATTTATAATTAAATATATTTAAACTTTTCATTGTGGCTTGTCCTTTAGAAAATATTTTAACCTTTGAGAGTACTTATATCTATTGGTGACACTGTGGCCACTCCTGAAAGCCTGTCTGTTTGGTCAACACTACTATTTGTATTAATATTAATGTCACTCAGTATAATTGGGTACCCTTGCAAGAGCCTTAGAGTAGCTGGCTTTGGGGTGTCTGGTGGCAGGATAACTGCTTTATAGTCTGGGCAGAAGGGGGCATAGCTAGTAAACCTGTGCTAGCTTTTCCCAGGTGTGTGTGTGTGTGTGTGTGTGTGTGTGTGTGTGTGTGAAAATCAAATCTCAAAGTGTGTGTGTGTGTGTGTGTGTGTGTGTGTGTGTGTGTGTGTGTGTGTGTGTGTGTGTGTGTGTGTGTGTGTGTGTCAACTACTTGGAGCAGGGACACAAAGCACTGGTTTCACTGAGAAGGTGCTGGAGGAGTTGGTTTGGACACTCAGCTGAGGACCTAACTCTGCAGCTGTGCCAGTGAGGAGCCTTACTGGGGACCTGGGGAGAAACAGAGAGAAACCCAGATCCCAGGCTGAGTGTATTCTCTGTGTGCTCTTAAAGGAAATTGTGTTTCATGCAGAGAGGTCTGCATCTGGAAATACTGAGTGCATCCATTTGTATTCCAAGTGAACATCCCTCTACAGTGTCAGTGATGAGGATTCAGGCTCCTTGATTACTGGCCTAGAGTGGGAATGTCACAGTGTGTGTGTGTGTGTGTGTGTGTGTGTGTGTGTGTGTGTGTGTGTGCATGCATGTGTGCGTGCATGTGTCTGTATCTGTCTGTATCTGCATGCGTATATGTGTGTGTGTGTGCGTGTGTGTGTGTGTGTGTGTGTGTGTGTGTGTGTGTGTGTGTGTGTGTGTGTGTGCATGCGTAGGTGTATATGTGTATTTGTGTGTGGGTGTATATATGTGCCCGCGTGTGTATATGCGTGCATGTGCATATGTTTGTGTGCATGCGTGTGTATATGTGCACGCGTACGTGTGGATGTGTGTGTGTGTGTGTGTGTGTGTGTGTGTGTGTGTGTGTGTGTGTGTGTGTGGGAGAGTTTGTATGTGGATGTATGTAAGTACATAATAACCTATAAATACATGTGCATCTTTTCATCATTCTAACAATTTGTAGAAGATAAATTCACTGTACTTTCACCCTGAAGATGTTTCTATTTCTAAACTGTCAGTTATCCATGAATTTCAGATGAAATGTTCCATTCTCTGATACTCATTTAGAGGCATTTGAATAATACAACAGGAAATATAATCCTAAAAGGTATAGCTATGATGTTCAGTAACAGAAAGCTATATCAAAATGAGAGTACACTTTTTATGTAAAAGAAATAAATAAATAAAGATGGATGCAACAGCAAAATTTATTCTAGGAACTTGCTACCAGTTCTTATCTTCAGCGGAAAATAAGTGTAATAAACAACACTACATCAAAAATGGAGGATTATCAGTGGAGCAGTTCTGCCTGCACTGCCTCTAAGAATAATTTTTCTTGGTGCTGTATTTCAGTGGCATGCTACCAGCAGGCTTCTAAATAGGCTAAATCTGCCTCTGATGACTCATGAGACAAAAATGGATAATTATTACTATTTGTTTCAGTTCATCACGCTCAAAGCACTGGCACAGCACTCATACACTTGTCACCACATCTCAATTTTCTCTTTTTTTCTAAATCCAGTGCTATGAATATTTAAATTAATATAATTTGGAACACCTGAGGTACTTGAAAGTCCTTCTGATATGAAATTTACACATACAGGATGTAAAATTCTTTGTTACTGTAAGAGACACATTCTCCAGAAATGAATGTTTGAAACACTGATTGTCAAGCATGTCATTTATTGCTTCTTTTTTCTGCTAAAAAAAAAAAAAAATTGCAGACACACCTCTGTTTACCAAGACATCAGAGATACATTTGCACATAAAATATTGCTTATGTCCTGTAGCATTCATATTTATTATATGAAAAGTCTTTGGATATAATTCTAGACCTATTAAAAGTTACATTTCCTTGAAGCGATTTTGCTGAAAGCATGTGACTACAATGTAGTCTCTGAAATGTCTTCTCAGAGGTGCTGCAACACTATGGGAGTCCCAGGCCCACTGCTCCCCATGTTAAGTTCTTGTATTTGTAGACAGAGAGTTGAGTTTGTATCCTGGCATTAAGCAAAATGCATTCAAGGTGGCCATAAGGTTTAGTTGAGGCTGAGTCTAATGTCTGCTTCCTTTCATGATTTTCATAGTCAGAATACCAAGCTGCAGCTGGAGATTATTCTACCTGGGGAAATGAGGACGGAACTTTTATCATTTGCAGATGATGATGTCCTCTTAGCTTCCGCTGACTATCCCTGCCATACGCTAGTGAGATTCACCACTCAGGGTGAAGTTGAAAGAATGAGAATCATTACTTCCAAATAAGAGGTTACGATTCTCTCCCATGAATAAGTCGTTTGCTTTCTGCTGGTGATAGTTAAAACAGCTTAAACATCTTAGCATTTTATCGACAAACGCGGTAAAGGGAATCAGGTGATCGGCTTATTGGGTGTAGTGAAAGCATATTGCAGGCTTTAGACAGGACCATGGTATTAAAGCACAGGCCGAACCTTAAAGTGAATTTATTTATCAGGCTATGTCCCTCCTTCAGCTTTGACAAAGGATCAAAATGTAAGTGGCAGAAATGAAGCTCTTTCTCAGCATTAAAGGGTCACTCTTGATCACAGAGTTAGCACCTCAGCATCCTAGGAAGATCTCCGAGTACAGGTAATGTTACACTGGGGTTGAGAGGAGTCAGTTGAGGTGATATGGGAACCTTATGAGAATGCTTCCAGGTGCTTCCTATGTTAGGTGTACCGGGCATGCTTAAGAAAGTGCATCTCATATTGCCTGAGAATGCCTGAGGATACCATTGGAAGAGTTGTGCTTTACTGCTGGAAAAAAGAAAAGTCTGTTCAGCCTTCTGCAGCATGCAAATGCCACAACCCTCACCAGGTCAAGTGTTTTAGGAAGTGCATAATGAATGGAATTTATCTAACAGGGAAATCATTCTTGTCAGCCTTTTCATGAATATGGCTTTTAGCCACTTGATAATTTAGGTGCATTACCTCAGTTCCGAGTGATGTTAGCACTAAACATAAATATGTAATCTATGCCACAAAGTGTACATTAAACAGTGTTGTTCCCATGGGATACAGAAACATTATCTGAGATGTCTTGTATGTTTAACTTGCAATTGAGTAAACACGATACTCATGTTACAGGTAGGTGATACAGTTCTTTGCTGTGTCATAGGACTGGTAAAGTGTTGGCGTAAACAATACTCTTTATATTGAGAGAATTTGTTTGGCAGCTCATTTGCTCATTTATCTTATATACTTTTTTCAGGACATGGACTAAAAAGCATACCCCCTGCCCATGCATGGTAGCTTCTGTTACAGATCTGAGAGTCAGCACATCATTTATTTAGATACAATTTTTAATTTTATTAAAAGATTCTGAACTGATACTGCTCTCCTATTCCTCTTTTTTTATAGAGTGGTAATGCTTTGAATCAAATGTATTATCTGTGTATCTATGATGGGATGAATCAGGCATTGGGATGGCCTATGCTGATATTCATTTATCTGGCGGGACTTTAGCCAGACTTTTTAGAATGGTATTCATACTTTTAATACAGCCTTTCTTGACAACATTGTTTTCAATACTGTAAGAAGAAAATCCTGAAATGAATAGCTTAATAGTTAAAAAAAAATGCAAGACCTCAATCTTGGCCAAGTTTAACAAGGCACAAGTAAAATACAATAAATTTCAAAAACAAAGAAAAGCAGAAATGTAAGAAATAACAGAGTAGTTAAGACTTGTCACATAGAAAATCTGTGCATGTATATTGCAGTAAACAAGCAGAATATAATACAGCAATAACCTACGGCTGTGTGTGTGTAAACCAAGCATTACCTACACCAGCCATGGGTTATTCCTATTATACAATGACATTATTTAAGAAAAAAACTTACTTTTTTTAAATGATGTCCTTGTATGACAGTGCTGTGGTGTTTTTCCACATTAATTTTATGTGTTGTGGTTACTTGATGTATTGCGCATGTGTATGGGACTTAACGTTCCTAACACAAAGTACACTGGTGGTTTGGCAAGAAACGTCTCTTTGTTTTCTCATGTGTGTTGCCTTGTATTCCCTGTGCACAGCTAGGGAGTAAGAGAAGCGTCATCCTGTAACACAAGAAAGGATGGGCTGAGTGATTGAGAGGGGTCTGATGGTTGGCAGGTACCAGGGAAGAAAATGTTTGTATGTGGAAGCTATTGGTAATTTCTTGTGTCAGCTGCGATGTTCTTTCTACAAGATCTATTTCTTATTTCTTTTTTTTTTATTCTTTGACTTTTCCTGTAGAAAACAAGATGAACTGGACACAAGGAGAACACCGACAGAACTCAGCCAAATATGTAGAATTCTATTAAACCACCATCAAGGCATACAAACTGAAGTAAAATTAAATGCTTAACTTTAGTCACCGCGTTATTTGTTCTCAATGGAACTTCATCAGTTTGATGAAGTTCCATTGAGAATGAAAAACGCGGTGACTAAAGTTGTGTTTAATTTTACTTTTTTTTTAATTTCTCCAAGTTTTTTGGGTTTCTAATACCATGAAAAGAATGGACCCCATTCTTAAGTCAAAGTACGATTAAAGTTCATGAAATTAGTATTGTTTCACTCTTTGAATTTAGCCAAAAGTGCTCTTTGCAGCACCCGCAATGTGCTCAGTAATGACTCCTTCTGCAAGTCGTATGGTGTTACATGAAATGGTAACATATCTAAATACGATTGTAAATTCTTTTTTATAAGACCAGTTGCTCTTACTACTACTGGAACTGTCTGGGTATCTCTCTTCCACATGGCTCTCATTTCTGCCTGCAGATTGTGGCATTTTATGACTTTGTGTCTCTCTGTACTCAAGACACTGTAGTCACTAGGTGTGGCAATTTCAAAAATGCTACTTTTGTCTTCTTTTCTTGGACCACTAGTTCTGGTTTTCTATCATCTATCTTTTGGATTGTTGGTATTGGTTGATCCCATGTGATGTAAACTTCATCATTTTCTATGATTCTCTGTGGCTCATGTTTCTAGTGTTTTTCAGCCACTTCGATACCATAATGTTTGCACAATCTCCAGTGTAACAATCTCGCCACATTATTATGCCTTTCAGTATACAGTCCCTCTGCCATTAGAGAGTCGCAACCAGCAATAATGTGTGTGACTGTTTCCAATTCGGTTCCACAAAACCTACATATATCTGTTTCTCCCACATGTTCAATGGACTTAGTAAACCAGCGTGTACATAGCCCACTATCTTGGACTGCCAATATTAACCTTTCATTTCTTGGTTTGAATTCACCTCTCCTTAACCATTCCTGCATTTGTCCTTGAGCAACATGAGGCTCTTCCAGAAGTTTTCTATACTTGCAACTATATTTATGTTTTTTCCACATTTCTTGCCTTCTCATCTGGTCCTTCACCTTATATTCTTTCTTTTGTTTTTAGCACATTCAGTTGCTGCCTGGTTTTTATCCACTTCTGGTGTGATTTCCATTCCTTCTTGACGTCGATATGCTTCTGCTAAATTGTCATTTTAGATTTATTCTCCTCATGTTTCAAAAACTTCCACCACATTTGGATCTTGTGAGGTCAGTAGATCTGTGTGGAGTCCCACGATTGCAGATCTATACATGTAATCAATTTCAAGGAGGCCCATCCCTCCTTCAGAACGGGGAATATATAATCTTGGTATGCACTGATTTTTATAAATCATTTGGTGAGCATGAAACATCCTTCTTGTTTTAATATCCAATCTATCCAGCACTTTTTGGGGTCAGTCATTCACTCCAAAACTATAAGTTAGGACAGGAAGAGCAAATTGATTTATAGCTTGGATCTTATTCCTAGGTGTCAATGCTGTTTTCAGGACTAATTTAAGTCTTCTAAAGTACTCCTTACTAAGCTTTATTTGCATTTATTACTTCAGTTTGTATGCCTTGAGGGAGGTTTAATAAAATTCTACATATTTGGCTGAGTTCTCTTGGTGTTCTCCTTGTGTCCAGCTCATCTTGTTTTTTTAGTTGGAACTTTGGCTTATTTCTAGGCACTGACTGTCAAATTTTCGTGGTTTTTCATGTAGAAAGAACATCATGGGTGATTTAGTAGTTTAGTAAGTTCATGATGTATAAGAGTATTGTACATGCTAACAGGGAAGTTCGGCTGCTTAATGATACCGCAACAGTCAGACTTTTCCTGTTGGTATATGCTTGATTTACAATGGGCACAGTGGTTGGGCTGACCAATAAGCATGATCATTTTTGAATGTTAATGGCCAGTCACTGTATAATATACAATATATACATTAGCTTCTAAAGGGGGTCAATCTTCCATAATTATGTGAAAGGGGGGAAGAGAAGTGGAGAAGAGATAGGGATAATGGATTAAGTGATATGTCCTGTGATACGTCTATTCTCCAGGGCCGGTCTGCATGTGTCCCCATTAATCTTTTCAGTATGGCTAAAACTTTGTCCATCACCACAAAACCCTTTTTAGTCAAACATTGTATTCCTGGACAACTTCAACTATCCTAGTATCAACTAAAAACCATACTCAACTTCAATACTCATGCCCAGACTTTGTCACCACAAATGCTCTGGACCAGCTGTCCATACACATGCTAGAGGCACCAACATTCTTGACCCTGAGCCTCACAAACACAACACCTTCACTTGTCAGGTCAGTCGTTTGAAATAAAATTAAAACCTGTGACCCCATCTAACATTCAAGCATTTAGGAAATATTCCAAAGCAAACCTCTTACTACTGAATGACACCCTGGCAAAATTTCAAGCCCCCCAAACCATGTGAATCGTTCACAGAAAAACCCTATAACATCATCTAAACATCTGTACCCGCTGTACTGTAAGCACAGGACCAACTCAAAAAACAAGCCACCCATGTGGAATCTGAGCATCAGCAAGCTGTATAACAAAAGTAAGAAAAACTTGGCAAAGCTAGGAAGTGTAATGCCAAGCAAGGCAAGAAATCCCTCATCAAATTAAATAACCAACTCAGAGGTCTTATCAAGTGCACCAAAGCCAAATTTGAACATTCTCAAGTCTAAAATCATTAGAAATAACAAATCAAAGGACACAACCTCATTTGCAATATAAATAGAACATGTTGGGGGAACAAATATGTTTCTCAGAGACTACTTCTACTCTGGAACAGGCTTCCCATCCATGTGAAGCCGGCATCATTCCTGACCCTATTCAAATGCATCCTGGACCAATGGACGAAGAACTGGAAATTTACTCCCAGATTAGACAGAGGTAAATACTCTGCCACCTAAATACAACTATATGTTCCTGGGTAATTTATCCTGTCATTTGCAAATGGGAAAACATGGCTAAGTTTATAAAGGCCTGCTAGAGCTGTTAGCCTAGTAATCACATATGAACCTCTGAACTTATGAAGCAGGAACATATAGCTTAAATGAAGAGGTGCTTTTTGAGTTGCATTCTGAATTTGGAGTAAATGTTGATTTCCTTTAAGTCAATGGGGAGAGCTTGCCAAATAGTAGGTATCTCAGATGAGAATGCATGTGCAATACTGTGGAGTTTGGTTCTTTGGATAATGAGAGTTGGTGTGGCTTGTGAGCAGTGTCACAGGTTGCATGAGGAGTTTTTTCATGAAATTTAGCTGCACGGAAAGTAAATGCCAGGAGTTGCAGTAGTTTGTAGAGCTGATTTTCTAAGAGTAGGTTATATCTTTGTTTTATGGGTGACCATTTGGCTTTTTGTTTTTTTTTTTTACTCAAATAATTTTTATTTTAAATATATAACATACAAAAACAGAAATACTTGTTTGCAGTTAACAAACATATTAATTAATAGATTAACTATATACAGTATTTACATTCAGCCTGACATGAGTAGATTTGAATAATAAGTTTATACAAAAATGATTAAACATAACTTATGATACAGTTGTTTTCATGAGGAGACTGATTCCACTTGTAAAGTACTCTTAATCCCTTACTGTCGGTCTCCAAAGTGCAATAACTTGAAATACGTTGAAAAGTATATATATAACACCAATATATACTTTTCAACGTATTTCAAGTTATTGCACTTTGGAGACCGACAGTAAAGGATTAAGAGTTCGTGTAGTGTTTGTGTGAGCAGTGGATTGTTTTTCTTCAGTTTGTCTACGTCCACTTGTAAAGTGTCAATCAATGTCAAAACTTTCTTCCAGGGATTATTGACTAATGGCTTAGGAAACATTCTTAGTTCTTGGTTTTTACCTCCATTAATGCTGCCTTCTTCAGTAAACACATAAAATCTTCTCTATTAGGCATTGTAATACAGTTCCATTTCCTGGTTATGCATTTCCTAGCTATAGCTAGTATTGTCCACAGTAAGTAAAGGTTAGGTTTATTTATAAATGAACCTTCATTTATATTCAATGATATTAAAGCTTTGGTCATGACAAATGTGTCTGTATAAAGTGCTTGTAAGAAGTTATAAATTTCATTCTAAAAAACTTTAATTTTCATACAGTCATAGAAAATGTGAGACCAATTGGCTTTATTGGTCTGTTGACATCTCCAACATAACCCATTACTTAAATAATTGACTTTTTGAAATTTTATCAGGAGTTAAGAAGGATCTATGTAGGTATTTCCAGTTAAATATTCTCCAGTATTGAGAATAAGAGGTTAACTTAACTGAAAGTAGTATGTTTGATTTATTTTCTGAGGTTTAAGGTATTGAATATCCTTTAGTAATATACTGCCAACATGCTGATTTAGGTGATGTTTTATAATTTTTTATTAAATTATATAAATATGATGTTTCATTTTTAAATATTTTCATTATTATATATAATTCCAAACAATCTAGTTATAAATTTGGGTAAATTTGGGAAAGAAGAGTTACTTATTATCCTACATAGATCCTTGGAGTATGTCAAGACATTCTGAAGTATTAACCATTCATGAGAATTTAAACTATAAGTTGGTAACATATATTGCATATCCAAAACTTATTGTTTTTTTATGCAATGTTGCCAGGATATAAATTTTTTTTGTCCCCAAAAGGTAAATATATCCTTATGAATCCTATCTAGAAAGTTCTTAGTAATACTGAAAGAGGTTAATATTGTGAACCAAAGCTTTAAATCCATATTCATATTAATATATTTCCTAAAAGTTTCAAAAAGATGGTTGATTAAATTTAACTTAATGGGTTTAGTTATATTATATTGTAAACTTAAACTCAATGAATACCATAATATGTTATCCTTATCTATAGTTAAAGTATTTTTTAACAATTTGTTTTCATTTATTATTATAATTGAGTGTAAGAACTTCCAGTTAGATGTATAATTAGGGTTATTTCAATCTATCACAGTTTTAAGTAAAGTAGCCCTTATATGGGATTCAATATCCAGGAAATGTATTCCTCCCTGATCTCATTGTCTGATATGGTGAATATATGCAATTTTGTTTCATTTAGGATACCACAAGAATCTTAACAATATTGATGTTATTTCTTTAAGATAGCTTTTCTCAGGTATTAACAAAGTAGCTTATACTGCATACAACATTTTAGGAATTAATACCATTTTTATCAGCCATAATCTATCTTCAAAACTTATAAATAAGTTATTCCACTTGTTCACCAGAGTATTTATTGTATCAATAACCATTCTATAATTAATATTCAGTATCCCCTGTATATTTCCACTCAGCACTTTCCCCAGGTATTTTAAAGTTGTGACTTGCTTGCCTATGATGTGATTCTTATCAATTTGTATTTCTTTTTTTTTATTCAATAACATATATTTTGATTTCTGGTTATTAAAATGAAGTCCTGAGATCTTATGAAAGTTCTCTATCAATAAATCTAGCTCATCTGACACTTATTTTGAATTTGATAATGTAAGAAGCACATCATCAGCAAAGAGAATGATCTCGGAATTATATTAGTCATATATATCTATGCCTTTTATCTTTGGATTGTTCCATACTAATATAGCCAGTATCTCTATGGCCAATGCAAATAAAATGGGTGACATAGGACAACCTTGTTTAGTGCATCTAGTAATTGTAAACCTTTTTAATGAATGTAATAAAGGAGAGAGGGAAACCAAATACATTTCGAGTTTTAATGAAATAATCCCAATTTAAAGAATCAAATGCTTTTTCTATATCCAGTCCAATTATCAAGGCTTCTGAATTTTCTTTATTTAAATAATCAATTAATGTCACTATCCTTTTTATATTATCATGTGTGTGTGTGTCTATTATGTATAAACCCAGTCTGGTCATTATTACATTTTTCAGATATTTGAGCTTTTATTCTACTTATCATAACAGACATGAATATTTTATAATCATTATTCAGTAATGAAACTGGTCTATATGAACTACAATGACTAGAATCTTTATTTTCATTTAAAATTGGGGTGGTTAAAGAATATCTCCATGAAGGGGGAATTATTGCATGAGTTTGAATTTCAAGTAGTGTTTTATGTAACAATGTGGTTATATTTGTATGAAATAGTTTGTATACTTCTATAATTAAACCATCTCTCCCCGGGGATTTACCAATTTTACTCTCTTTGATTTTCTCAGTAATTTCTTTGTGTGTAATTTTTTTTTGTAACTCCTGTTGTAAGTTTTCAGGGATTGTTTTATATTAGGGAGTATAGTTTCTAAATTTAATTGGCCTGTTATAGTGTTCTTGTTTTTATAATGTCTTTTGTAATGATGCTTAAAAGCATCCAATATATCTCCTATTTCCGAAACTTTCTTACCTTTCCCTTCATGTAAATGTTAACAATAGCATTATCTTTAGATTGCATATTGATTTTAACAGATAGATTATGTAGGTGTTTTGGAGAAGTAGCATAAGAGTTTATTTTTAATCTCTCCATGGCTAAATTAGTTTTATGGTTTAATATTTCATTATATCTTTTATTTAAATTTTCTATTATCTTTTTGTTCCCAATCAAATTGAAGTCCTTTTTTGATTTGTATTATAAGAGTTGGTTTTGTAGTTCTTGTAATTCTGATTCCCATTCTTTAAGTTTATTTTTATACCAACTAATCGTTTTATCATATATATATATATATATATATATATATATATATATATATATATATATATATATATATAAGCTTTTAGTGAATCCCAGACCATTATTATGTTCACTTCTAGCTTGTAGTTTGTATCTACAAAGAAATGAAGTTCACTAATTAACCATTGCTTGATTTCTTTTATTTTTGTGATATACGAGGGAATTCTAGAGATAAGTGTTAATGGTTTAAAATCCATTTGCATTTTTAGGACAAGGGAATTGTGATCTGATAAAGGACACAGGATTATTGAGAATGATGTGATTTTTGTGTAAAGATCCTGAGAAATGTATAATTTGTCTATTCTGATTTGGGTGCCAAATCTATAATCTTGATGAGAAAATAGTAATGAGTTGTCATCTATAGTGTTGTAAGTATCTTTCAATGTTAAAGCCTCAGTCCATCTTTTTAATAGTTTTGCAGTAGATGTTAAGTGTGGAGATTTTTTGTTAGTGGTTTCAGATGTGTCAGTAATACAGTTAAAATCCCCACCTATTATTACATTGCCTTTAGATGTATTTATAATAAGATCTAGGTGTTTTTTAATTGTTCCCACCCCAATACCAGGAAACCAGTATAGGTTTACTGGTGTCCACATCCTGTTATTAAACTTCAAGATGACAATAGCTATAAGACCATCATTATCTACATATTTGTGTATAATTTCAGGACTTAAGGAATTCTTTTCCATAAGATTTTTACCCCTCTCTTCTTTGATTTACAGGTGGAGCAGGCCAGGGTCATATATTCACTTGTGTTCCATATAAATGTATCATTTTTTTAAAGTGTGTTTCCTGCAAGAGTATTATTTGAGCTCTGTTTAATTTTAGATATTTTAGTAGATTAGATCTTTTATTTGGGTTATTTAAGCCATTAGTGTTTAAAGATAATAAAGTAAGATCCATATCAAGTTATTTTTGAAGAAGAGTTTGATCTATTGTTATATTTACGTGGAATTGTCCCCTCCTCTAGTATTGCTTTATTATTAATTTGTAGACAATCACCTGTCTCAGTCAACAATGTTTCCTCTAGAGTAATCAAAAAGAATAGGCTTAAGTCAGGATTTCTAAAACTAACTAAAGTCTTAACATCTAAAATGCATACTGAAATTAAACTAGTGTGTTTTTTAAACACTACCCAACATGGAATGAAATACATTTGTAGTCCAACAGATAGATAAGTCTGGTGGACTATCACTCTAACTTTCTTTCCCATTTCATCTGAGCTCCATATATAGTTTGTTAGTGTTAAAGGAGACTGTTTTAAAATACAGTGATTATGATGTTATAACATTCATCTGTTGGGGCTTAATATTTCTTCATAACTTAATGAATGTATCCTTACCCTCTATACATACATAACATATGTATCTCAGTTATGTTAACTATTAAGCTCTTTCAGCTTCTAATTGAGTATCCCCATTTCTTTTCATATTAAGTATAAATAGTAACTGAGTAACAATAGCAAGATCTGAATCTATACTCATATTTACATAACATTTGATTTGATTTCTCACACCAGTCTTTTACCACATCCTTTAATAACGCAGAAAATTATATAAACCTGTATTTGCAAAGGCTTGCAACAAGTGACATATATTGTTAGTGTTATTCACATCATATAACAGACAATCATAACATTTCAATAATATTGCTCAGTAAAGTTAGAAGATGTTTAAATCATCTTAAAACATGTCTATAAGGCTTTAATCTTTATATACTTAAATTAGTCAATTATAGCTAGATTAAAGAAAAAACTTTCAGATCAGATATTTATACAGATATGAGCAAAGTAGTGTGAAGTACAACAGTTCAATATTATAGATCTCTACCGAGTATGATTTGCAGTGAGCTTCTTGTTTAATTAACTATGTTGTTGTTGTCTTTCTTCTTTACCCGGTTAGGGGTCGCCACAGCAGAACTCCGGTCCACTAATGATTGGCAGTAGATTTTCACAAGCGCCGAGGTGCCAGCTCGACGTTCAACCTTCAACAAAGCAACGCCCATTTACGCATGTCTTTCGAATGCCCAACCAACCGTGGGGAGGACATGCAGACTCCACACAGAAGGCACTTCCCACACTCCAGCCGGGAATACTATGTTGTTATGCTTAAATAAATTATAATTCAAATTTCTAACTCTTTTAACATTTATCCTCTTATTTGTGGAACATAAATTATTCAAAAGGATATCTAAATATATTTCCCAAACCAATTACAGCTTACTCTACTTATTGCTATAGCAACACTAAACAGAAACAGCAGTTATGGATAGAGGGCTGTTAACTGGCTATCCAGCTAGTGAGTCTTACAAACTGTGAAAATCTTCACCTTTAAGCACTCATGAGCTACAATTTCCCTGCTCAAACCACTTTCCAGCTCAAAATCACCCTATTCAACTTTTCCCCCTCACTCCCCTCCCTCTCTTCAGTGTTCTTAATGCAAATATCACCCAAGAATCATCACACCAAGTTCCGTGTATACCAAAACAACAAGCAAGCATTCCTTTATTCAATTCAAGTCCCAGAGAGTCTGACAAATCAAAATAGACAAGTAAGCACCACATTATAAGTCAAAGCCATCCAAAAGTCATAATTTACCATCACTATGCAACCATACTCCATGCCATTACTGAAACCACACTACAAATCCATTACTCAGTTATGATGCAGTCACCCATTACTGCCAGCAGTACTCACACTGCACAAATTTAACACCTGCAATTCCTAATTCACCTTAAACCAGTCTTACCTGTTTGTCACTCTTTTCAGTCATTAATCAGTTCCAGGTCCCAGTTTCCTCTAGTAACTTCAGTATTCAAAATGGAGAGACAATCTTCTTACATGAGGTTAATCAGCCCTTAACAGCAACTGGAACAAATGGAAAAGAGTATATCCCTAAACAAGGCATCATTGTGTAGTGACAATTTCTTTGTACAGAAGCCAAGTGCGTCTTTAATCCAAACAACATTCTTCTTCTTCTGGCTTTTCCTGGTTAGGGGTCACCACAGCAGATCACCTGGCCGCTCAGGATTGGCAGTGAAGTTTTACAGTATTGAGTTGCCAGCCCGGCGCCCAACCTTCCACAGAAGGCACACACATGCATGCACTCATGCCTGGGGCCAGTTTAGAGTGTCCAATCCACCTACAGCATGTCTTTGGGATGTGCGAGGAAACTGGAGCACCCAGAGGAAACCCACATGACCACAGGGAGGACATGCAAACTCCACACAGAAAGCACCCCAGCTGAGGATCGAACCGGAGAACTTCTTGCTGTGAGGCGACAATGCTAACCACTGCACCACCATGGCTGCCCTAATCCAAACAACGTTATGTTTACTAATTGCATTCAAACCTATCAAACACATTTTCCCAAGGATGTATGTGCCGTGCTTGCATTATATGCACAATACTAAGTGCACAACTCAGTCACAGTGTTTAGAGGAATTATAATAATACAAAGCAAAGTATTTATCAGCAAAGCACATCACGCTTCTATAACATATTTCCTTTAAAATTGTTTGTTCGCTCAATTTAAAAAAAAACACGCAACAATCTGAACAGTAAATTACTAGCATATAAAACCAACATTGCTAATCTTTGGTATTGCTGTATTAGTTAACAAAAATGTGTCATTTACTTAATGCTTGATCAGAAACAAGAGAGAAATATGATGAAACTTGACTATTAGGAGTTTACCTCATTTTAGTCTATTAGGAATAAGGAATTAACTAGTCAAGTTACTATACATACATGCTCGACTTCAATCTTATTGATCCCATATCTTTCAGCCAAATCCTAACCAAAGATGAAATGTATACATATTACTCGAGATGTTACAATACATGGTCACGATTAGACTTCTTCCTAATATCTGATCCTCTCTCGCGTTACAAGACCAACTTTTTCTTAGAACCTAGGTTCTTTTCTGATCATTCAAGAATATCACTCAAGCTCAATCTTAATCCCAATCTAACATCCATATCCGTTGTAATAACTGGACATTAAACAACAATTTACTCTCCAATAAAGATGTAACTCAAATAATCACAGAAACACTATCAGACCTTAATTCTAATCTTGTACAATCACATATCCCACTAGACATTCAATGGGCAGCTTGTAAAGCCTACCTAAGAGGCCTTCTCATTAACAAAGCTTCCTATTTCAAAAAACTTCATAAAGATAAAGAATCCAACCTTATCTTGAAGATTTCTGACCTAGAAAAGCAACTCAGGCTTAATCCAGGCTCTAGTACTTATAAAGATTTATCCGACTCAAAGAAAGAACTTCTACAACTCCATACACAAAACCTTTCTTTATCTGAGCAAAAACTTATAGCAACTTACTCAGAGTGGTCGCAGGTTCCCTCCAAAACTTTAGCGAGAATAATAAAAAATAACCTAACAGCTCCTAAAATCACAATCTTACACTTTCAAAACAAAATCTATAAATCAGATTCAGAAATAATGCAACTATTCACATCTTTATACTCAGAGGTTTACTCTAGGAAAGAAGATCTATCTACTAATAAACATATGGATTGCTTTCTGAACTCCATTAAATTTCCTTCCTTAAATGAATCCCAACGTTATATGCTTTCTGCTCCCTTGAATATTCAGGAAATCTTGGATACTATTGCCAATCTCAAGACAGGTAAATCTCCTGGTCCAGATGGTTTTACATCTGAATTCTTTAAAACCTTTAACGTGCTAATATCCCCTATTCTCTTGAAGGTATTCAATCATATAATAAAAAACGGTATATCGGATTTACATTGGAATACCTCGGAAACTATTCTAATCCCGAAAAATAACAAAGATAAAACTGACCCCCATAACTACCATCCCATTTCATTAATTAATATAGATATTAAGATATTGGCATCTCTTCTGGCAAAAAGATTGAAGAAAGTTATGCCCTCTTTAATCTCCATGGAGCAGGCTGGATTTATGTCTTGTAGACACTCATGGGATAATACACTAACATTAGACTCTCTAATTCATCTCACCAAAAAGGAGAAAAACCCGATATATGCATTAATTCTAGATGCGTCTAAAGCCTTTGACAGGGTAAATTGGAATTTTCTATTCCAAACTATGACCCATCTCAACATTCCTAGCCCCTTCTCTGATATGATTAAAGTCCTTTATAATAACACATACACCCATTTATGGATCAACAAAAATCTATCCAAACCCTTAAAGATCACGAATGGCACAAGACAAGGTTGTCCCTTATCCCCTTTTCTTTTCAACATATTTATAGAACCGTTCTTTCTGTTTACCGCTCAAAATACCTTCCATATGATTCCTAGAATCCTAAATACAAAAATTATACTGTCGGCCTTTGCAGACAATCTAAACCTTTATTTTCAATTTCCTAATACTGATCTCACCAAAATAATTAACTCTATTGACATGTTTTCTAAGGCTTCAGACTACCAGATTAACTTTAAGAAATCACACATTTTCCCTATAAACCCTATAGGTCATAAACCTAACTACTTCCCTGACTCTCACTTTCAGACGACCTTTGATACTAAATATCTTGGAGTTCACTTTGCCCATAATCAACTATCCATGTTTCAAAACAACATGCTTAAAACTTGGACAAGGATACTCCAGGATTTACACAGATGGAAACTAATGAACTTATCTCTTCTATCTAAATCTGGGATAATAAAGATGAATATACTGCCTAGACTTCTCTTTCAATTTAATGCCTCGGATCAGATAGTATCTAAATCTTTCCTATCAACCATTAATAAGGAATTAGCCAAATTCATTTGGTATCCCAAATCAGTCAGAATCTCATACTCTAGATTAATATCTCCCAAAAATAGGGGCGGCCTTAGTCTGCCAAATTTCCAGCTTTATTATACAATCATTTGTGCTAATAGAGTTTTGTTCATCTCTAAACTCAATCAGGAAGACTACAACTCCTACCCTACCTGGGCCAAGTTATGGTACCAACATACTCTAACCAATAAAATAAACCCTGCCGCTCTCCCCTTTCTTTCGCCGGATGTTCTTTACAGTTCTAAATTATCCATTAATTTAAAACATAAAATCAGATCCCTTCAAAATCTACTAAAACTTGTCAAACTGGACAATGCTTTTTCCCTACTCCAACCTCTTCACTTAAATCCAAATATCAAAATAAATAATATGTCAATTAATCTTTCTAACTTCCCTCTTATTAAAAATATTATGGTCTGGGATATTCTTAAACACAGTAATGTTTCACTCACTAATCTTCGTAAAATCCTCAAACTTAGTAACAAATATATAATTATTCTCCGACAATTACGAGAATTGGTAACTTCAAAATTCATACACTTTACAGTTAACAGTCAAGATATCACCAAGACAGAGACAATTATTCAAACCCTGTTGAGTTCGGAGAATATGCTCTCCAAATCATATAAACTCCTATCCTCCATAATACATGACTCGATTTGTCTTTTCTCTAACTATTGGGACAATTACAACTCTCATCTGTCAGAGAAACAAAAACTCTCTGCTATAAAAAATACCTTAGATTTCTCCCCTTTTAAAAAACTCTTTTACACCCAACTAATGATCAATAACAACGCATACTACACTCCTTACAATTTAAACAAATTTGATTCAAAGAAATCCCTGTCCTGTCCTTGCTGCTCCGCTCCTAAAGCAGACCTGTTTCATATCCTATGGTCCTGCAACCACATTCATAAACTTTGGTCTTCCCTGAAAGTCCGTCTCGAGAAAATGGGCTACCATAAATCAACCCTCTCCTCGGAAATAGCAATTCTCCATATTCCTACTACTAATCTTTCCAAGCTTGATATACATATATTGATTATTCTGTGCTCGCTTATGAAATTATATATCACTAAAATTGGACAGATCGTACTAAACTTTGTTGGAAAAACTTTAAAGACTTGGCGCTCACACATATTACTGCACAGAAACTTATCATGAAAGGCCCCAAGAAAGTTGCCCTCTTCAAAAAAGTTTGGGATAAAGCTCTTGACCTCAGTCTTAGTGAATAACAGCCCTAAAACCTTTGATTTGATTTGAGACATATATTATACCTCATCTTCATTTTACTTCTACTCTATCTTGGTAGCACTATTGTTAACTTCGTTATTATGTTGTAAATATTGTATATAATTTGTTAGGTTTTGTCTATATGTTCAGCCTATACGCTTACACCTTATATATTAACTTCACACTACTGGCTGTATACTTGTTTGTTATTATATTGCTCAAACAAATAAAAAGTTTTTTGGAAAAAAAAAAGTTACTATACATACAAAAGGTAAGAAAGAAAGTGAAGGAAGAAAGATAGAACAGTAAAGACTTTTTATAACCATTTCTATAATGTAAATCAAATATAGCAAATAATGCATAAAGAAGAATACAGACACATACCTTTCCCTGTATATATATATATATATATATATATATATATATATATATATATATAATTGGATGGGAAATAGAAAATTCACCCCAGGGATCACCTCTGTGGCTCTGCTCGACAGTGGTACAGGAAAATAATTTTCTTGAGTGGCAAAAGCCAGGGTACCTTTTTGACTGGGCTTGTATAGGCCCCCAGGGCCGATAGCCTAGTACCTACCTACATATATATATATATATATATATATATATATATATATATATATATATATAGCTACACAACAGTATAGTTTACATTACAGTTTTAAGACAGGTTGATGTATCATTAATGATTAGGTTGCAGTAGAAACTTTGAGAGACTTTGCAGAAACTGCTATTTTAGATTTGTTTTTTTGTTTTTTCTTTTTTACATCAGTCCAGGAGTTCTTATCAGTGGTTCTCTTCAGGGATGGAGATGCCCAGTCCATATCTTCCAGAATAGATATGATATTATTGTTTTTGATAAATAGTAAAGCTTGTTCCAGGTTTTTGAAGGTTGTTATCTCATTTTGGTGCAGGATTTTTATTTTTGCAGGAAAAGTCATTTGAGTTTTAATATTGTTCTGTTTTAGTATTTTAATTAATGGCCATGCCTTTTTCCTTTGTTCCAGCACTTTAGCAGAATTATCATTACCAGACCTTGCGGCCATGGTGGTGCAGTGGTTAGCATTTTCGCCTCACAGCAAGAGGTTGTCCGGTTTGATCCTCGGCTGGGGTGCCTTCTGTGCGGAGTCTGCATGTCCTCCCTGTGGTCACGTGGGTTTCCTCCGGGTGCTCCGGTTTCCTCCCACATCCCAAAGACATGCTGTAGGTGGATTGGACACACTAAATTGGCCCTAGGCATGAGTGCATGTGTGTGCCTTCTGTGAAAGGTTGGGTGCCGGGCTGGCAACTCGACACTGTAAAACTCCACTGCCAATCATGAGCGGACAGTGATCCGCTGTGGCGACCCCTAACCAGGAGAAGCCGAAAGAAGAAGATCATTACTAGACCTTATTAGGTTTTGGTTATATTTCATAGGGCTCTTTCTCCACGCAGTTTTTAACACCAGTTCTTTGTCCATGAAAGATAAAAACTTTATTATAATTGACCTTGGTGGTGTAGAAGATGTCAATGAAGCTGCAGCTGAAGCTAGGTTTCCCCAAGCTGGATGAGCCCTTTCAATACCAAATGAAAAGCCTTCTTTAAGATCTAAAACCTCAGGAATCCATGTGTTTAAGAAGGAAATTATATCTCCTCCTTCTGTTTTCTCTGGCAAGCCAAAGATTCTGATGTTTGACCTTCTTTCCCCTGTTTTCCAAGTCATCTACTTTATTGGTAAGCCAAGTATTTTCCTTCAGAAGAAAGTCTCTTTGGACTTCCTCCTCTCTGAGCCTTCCTTCAGTGTCACTCAAAGAAGTTTCAATAGTTGTTATCTTAGTCTGATGCTGTTGAAGCATTTCTTTGAAAACATCTGTTTGCTTTTGACAGTTCCCCTTTAGATTTTGCAGATTAACCTTAAAATCATCCATTTTCATTGATAATTATTGTAGTGTAGTAGTCACCAGTTGTAGTTCCTTTTTTAGTGTTAGTTCAGAATGAGAGTTCTTCACGTTACTCATTTCCCCAGTTGTTAATAGACTCCAATATAATTTGACAGGAAATTTCTTACAGAAATCCACCAAAACTTGTAGTTTGTTATTTCAGACTATTATCTGACAATTCAAAGTGTTTTTGGTAGAAAGAAATTAAATAATTTCCTGAATTTGATACTAGTTTATGGAGCTCTAAAAATCTGCTGCCTTCAGTTAGCCATTCAGGCTCTGCCCCTCCATTTGGCTTTTTCTTGGGTGATACAGAGGAGTGAGTTTGTAATGAATCAATGGATGCTACTGGAGATTGTCTGGAGGGTGATGGTGTTTTTCTTGGAGAAGGATATGAAAATGAGTAGTCCATAATCTAGCGGCAGCAGGAGAACTCCTTTGCTGATGGCTGCTCTGACTGATTGAGATAGAAAAGGGAAGCAGTTTTGTCACAGAAGAGTAAGGAGGTTATTTTGCTCTACCTCTGTCTATGTGGAAATGGGAGTTTAGAGATTGATTGAGCCATAATCTTAGGTATTTGAAGGTGGAGGTTGTTTCTATGGAATGGTTGTGTAAATCAAGGATAGTTAAAGAGTCAGATGTTTGGAGAATTTTCTGTGAAGTTTCAAGAGGCATAGTTTTGGTCTTGGACAGCTGAGAAATACTTTATGGTTTATGAGTCATTGGTAGAGCTCATGTAAGTTTGACTGGAGTTATGAATGAAAGTAGGTGTGAGAGTGACTTGGTCAGTGAATGACCATGTTGACTGCATAGAGCATGAGATGAAAGTAGGTGTGAGAGTGACTTGGTCAGTGAATGACCATGATGACTGTATACAGCATGAGATGAAAGTAGGTGTGAGAGTGACTTGGTCAGTGAATGCCCATGATGACTGTATACAGCATGAGATGAAAGTAGGTGTGAGAGTGACTTGGTCAGTGAATAATCATGTTGACTGTATACAGCATGAGATGAAAGTAGGTGTGAAAGTGACTTGGTCAGTGAATGACCATGTTGACTGTATACAGCATGAGATGAAAGTAGGTGTGAAAGTGACTTGGTCAGTGAATGACCATGTTGACTGTATACAGTATGAGATGAAAGTAGGTGTGAGAGTGACTTGGTCAGTGAATGACCATGTTGACTGTATACAGCATGAGATGAAAGTAGGTGTGAGAGTGACTTGGTCAGTGAATGACCATTTTGACTGTATACAGCATGAGATGAAAGTAGGTGTGAGAGTGACTTGGTCAGTGAATGACCATGTTGACTGTATACAGCATGAGATGAAAGTAGGTGTGAGAGTGACTTGGTCAGTGAATGACCATGTTGACTGTATACAGCATGAGATGAAAGTAGGTGTGAGAGTGACTTGGTCAGTGAATAACCATGTTGACTGTATACAGCATGAGATGAAAGTAGGTGTGAGAGTGACTTGGTCAGTGAATGACCATGTTGACTGTATACAGCATGAGATGAAAGTAGGTGCGAGAGTGACTTGGTCAGTGAATGACCATGTTGACTGTATACAGCATGAGATAGAGGAGATCTCGAGGAGGCTTGTTTCTGAATATGGAGAAGAAGTGGGGGTGGGGGGTGGACCCTTATGGTACACCTTTGACAATAGGTGCAGGTTCTGATTGGGAGGATCCAAATTTAACCCTGAAGTATACATCAGTGAGGAACTTTTTAAACTAAGAAGTGCTGTCTTGGCTGATACCAATTACAATTAGTTTGTAAAGGACAAGCGTGCGATTAGTAAGGTGAAATGTCTTTGTCGGGTCTGTAAATAAGCCTCATGTAAGGAGGCCTTTATCAATGTCTTGCAGGATGCTATCGGTTAGGAACCAAAGTACTTTCATAGTACTTCATTTAGGCCAGATTATGTGCTGTTTGGAGGAGAGCAGCTGGTATTGTTGGCGGTGGTAAGAGAACTGGTTGTAAATTATTTTTTCTAGAAATTTGCCCAGAGTTAGAAGGGCATACATGGATTGGGTGGGTTGATATGCTTTGTGAGGGGGTTAATTAGAGAAGTTTTCCAAATTTTGTGGCATGATGTTTTATATGGGATATAAATAATGGTTATGGGTGAGAGGAAGACATACAGACTATCTGCAGTGATAGCTGAACCGAAGGTTTATGTTTTCAAACCTAGGAGAGGTGTTGGTGGGAATATTTTTAAGTAGAGTAGAGATTTCTTTGATGTGTATGTGTATGAAGTAGAAGTGGGGATAAATGATTATGATGGCAGGGTAATTCATACCCTGTGGAGTGTGTAGAGTTTATTGATGTGAGATTGCTAAATTCTTTAAGGAAATCTTTTGAAGAATGTTTTGCTGTGCCACATTCAATGGTGTTTGTAGATGGGGTGTTACAAGGAAGTTTTTTTTTCCTGTAAGATGGTTAACTTCTTTCCAAAAGCATTCTGGGAATGTAAGATGGTTGACTGATGTCCAAGACTGACAGTCTCCATGATGGAGGGGAATGTACCCTTTCTCAAAGAACTGAACAATGTCAGAGTTAGTAAATATAGGTAGTAGGGGTGTAGGAGGTTGCTCTCCCTGCAAAAAATTATGTTTTTGTTGTTTTTGTCACTTTTAATTTTTCATGCACTGAGGTTATTTCTCTGCAATTATGTAATAGTGTCAACATTCATGTCATTGATGTTTTAGGTGAGACATTCAGAATGTCAACACGTTTGGGTGTTTTGATGAAAGTGAGCATATGTTTCTATCTATCTATCTATATAGATCTCTCTCTCTCTCTCTAGATACATATGTATAAATGTAAATGAGCTATGGTGGGGATCAGTGGGGGGTTATCAAAATTTGTCCCCTTGGCCTCCCTTCAAAAATGCTTTAAATGTGTAACAGCAATTTTTGAAGTTTGCTGTTATGTGCTTTAATTTACATTTGTATCTTCATACAGTCTACCCTTTCATTATCACTTGTTGAACTTCTGACAGATAGCGATACTTTAGTGCTGTGCCTTAGTCACTGGTCATTCATATTAGCATGATTTTTATTCTAAAAAATTCTGTCTAAGAAGCTGAAAAGAACAGAGCCTTCTTGAGCCTGGAAAACCTGTAAAACTGAACATCATTCAAGTAAATAGTTAATCTTTTTTTTTTTCTTCTTCTTTTGTTTTTTCCCGGCTAGGGATCGCCACAAGTAAATAGTTAATATTGACACAAATTAAATAAGACCAGTTTTGAACTGATTTTTGCACAGAATGCTGTGGTTTATATGCCATGTTTCCTTATGTCCTTAAATTAATAGATGATCTGCTTTAAGTTTTCTTTCAGTCGGCATTCAGAAGCTGTGTCACTGGAACACTTGTATGTTCTTAAGAACTCATTTACATATTTCCCATAAGCCTCCAGCAAATGAGGTTTAAGATATTATATAATGAAGACTCTGGCTTGTCAAAGTCTTTTTAATATTTTTGCTTGTGTGATCATTTTACTTGTTGTTTTGTTCTTTATTTGGGAAATTTTGCAGTCACTCTAACATCATGTTCATAAGAATGTTTTTAAAGTTGAGTGTGTTTAGAAAATGGCCAAATCCTTCAGTTATGCTGTACTGAGAAAACATTAAAAATGGTCAAAATATGACATCTATAACTAGTGAAGTTTGGCTTACATGTCTTTCATATCTTGATAAAGACTTAAAAAAGCAAAAGGTCAGTGGTCATTTAGAAGGTATATTGCTAGAACACTTCTTTACCCTTAAGGGTCATTTACATATTTCCAATGAGCTTCCATCTGAGTAGGTTTAA
This sequence comes from Protopterus annectens, assembly GCF_019279795.1. NCBI lineage: Eukaryota > Metazoa > Chordata > Ceratodontiformes > Protopteridae > Protopterus > Protopterus annectens. Next base: position 1,083,102,716 of record NC_056737.1, on the reverse strand, counting down.
AGTATTAGTGTAGGCTCATTGTTATAGCACTGCAAATGGAAAAAAAAAAAAAAGAAACCCAGTGTGGATATTTAAGACGGCAGCTGTGAAGTATGGCAGAGCTAATCTGACATGTATTGGGCAGTAGACAGCTCCTGTGTACCAAGCAAATGAGCACATACAACTGTAACAGTAAAATGAGAGAGTGCTAGGCTGCTGTATGACACAAGCAAAGCTAAAGAAGTGAACCTGGCAAATGTGCTGAATATCACAGCTAAGGCAAGCTCACTCGAGCAATGTAGTAACGTAAATCTGCAGTTCACACCTAACCCGCACACCAGCGTGGTTGTGAATAACACACTGGCAGCCCTGTTCAGCATATAAATGGGGAGGAAATTATGCAGATAAGAAAGGGGAGAGCAGCAAGCAGAGGAAAACACAACAGAATAACCATAAAGTATGACAGGTTGGGCACTTTTTTGTGAGGAAAAATTCTCTTTTGTAAATTTTAGAAAAAAAGGCTAGGTAGAAAAAGACAAAAATAGAACACAGACACAAACTGACATGGCTGGTATGCACACAAAAGGTGGGGATAAGAATGGATGGAGTCCTATATATATATATATATATATATAGAGAGAGAGAGAGAGAGAGAGAGAGTGGGCAATTGGTGATGGGTAGGGTTTTAATAAGAGTGCAACATGGAGGACAGAGCAAGCCAAGATGGGGAATGGATGGAGTCCTGGCATGGTCGGCTGCCAGGCTGGTCAGAGGGCAACAAACCCAAATATCACCCAATTCAGTAGCTATTTATTTGGATCATTTATTTTATCTCGGGGGGGGGCTTGGGCCTGCTGGTCTCTCAACTTGACCAATAGTGCCAAAAGGCATTAAATGTTTCCTATGTGAATGGCCTGTTTTTGATGCACCTCAACAGCAACCAGCCTCTGCCTCTCATGCCAAGACACTCCCTGTCCACCTTTGGATGAGGAACCTTCACTCTACTCCTAAGATGCATATACAGGGAATCAGTGACTCCTCAAGTTGACATTTGGCAGAGGAGTATTTACTCCCCTTGTTGAGTAGCAGACCTGGTGGCCCCTAGTGACTCAACACCAGAGGCTTGGGATGCTGCTACTCTAACTCCTCCACAGCTGGACTACAGGAGGAGACGTATATGATAATAACAGCAGTACAGATGTGAAATAGATTGCCATGCAACACACACACATGCTGAAACTTGGAGAGGTGCTTCTGTGTTCTGAGGCAGCCAGTGATATTCCATTGTCACTACACTACTACTGGAAAACAAAGTGCTGTTAAGTACACGTGCAAAAGTTAACAGAGCAGAAGACAGTGAAACTCAGAAAGTGCTTACAGTACATTTATGGCTCCTTCACCTGAGTATCTACTTCCCACTGGGGAAGCACATCAGCATGGCTGCTCTCCTACCTCTCAACTGTAAAGATTTTTGCCTCATATCTTTGATCCATTTTTCATAAAATTGTGTCTTTTTGTCAAATTAGTGGCAAATCATTAAAGGTTGAAGTTAGAAAATAATGACAGACATTTGAGTTTCAGACTTCATACCCTTCAGAAAATACATACTAATACAAAACCTGTTATTCTATCAACTTTCTAAGTTTGTAAGAGTAATATTTAGAAATTGTCCCTATTTTTAGAACTTTCTCCCACTTTTATTCATGGCTTTGTCCAGATTTCTTGCTCTAAGAGGTTGAGAGGTATGGGCCTGCACTTCAGATTATTATAACTATGCCGGCACTGCTTAAGTTAATGATTGATGCCAGTGGCATTGGTCAGCATTGCACAGCATTTGTGACTGCTCATGATAGGTATCCAGTTTCCTTAAAGGGCCATCATAGTGGCCCAGCGGGTGCACCATGTGGTGTCTGTGCAGGAAGAATAAGGAAATCCTGCTTTACCTGCTTCACTGATTTGAAATCCTGCATTTCCTACTGCCTGAAATAACCATGTCCAGTCAATCAGGTTAACTCAAGGAGCAAATTTGTACCTATACATATAGACGCATTATTTCTGGATCACATGTCATGCAGCATATAGCACTGCATTACTGTCCTAAGGCATGGTCATGCCACTGCACCACAGAAGTAGGATATGGTTATAGAACTGCAGAGAGGCACTATCACAATGGACATTGTGCTGCACCATTTAGCATGGATGTAAACATGCTGCATCCACAAGCATACAGGTCACATAGGTAATGTTGAGCATGGCATGCAAAGTCATGCAAACATGATTGGATAGTGCAGTGATGTACTGGTAGCAATTCAATGACAGTGGTGATAACGGCATTATTTAACATAATCTGCATTCTAACAGGTTCTTGTTAACATATTATAAGACATCAACACCAGTCTGAAAAATGTCACATATAGTCATGGCCAGTCAATCAGGTCTGCTCGAGGAGCAAAATGTTAATGCATGGAAGTAGATGATATAATGGTACGGAGAGACTGGATATCCTGTTATCTAGGAGACAAGATGGAAGAACAGTGCCGCAAAGTCACTTTGCTTTGGATCTGACGTCTACTATACTGAGGGGATGGACAGACTAGAAATAGTGTTGGATTTGTGGTGAAGGAAAGAGAGAGAGAGACATACACACACAGAATATTCTGAAGATAGTGAGAGATGTCATCTTTGTCACTGACAAACTCATGGCAACCATACTTTATTGTAAAGATAGATAAAGATGAAGAACACTGCCCTATGCCTCGCAGTAGGGCTGCAATGGTGAGGAAAAGAAGGTTATGACATCCTAAATAAAGCAGATCTAAATGACTTGATGCTGATAATGGGAACCTGAATGCTCATATTAGGACAGCCAGAACAATAAATAATGACTGTCTGGGCCTACATGGGTGATCAATAAGAATAATGCAGTATGGGGCATTCTAGACTTTTGTCTCGGAAATGACTTGATGGTGGCAAACACATGGTTCACAAAGAGAGGCAATCACCTATACAAGTGACCAGCATGCAACTTCATCCTAGCAGAGAAAGGGGAGGAGATCGGAATCGAGATTACAAAGTCATCCTAGTGAAACAGTCAGCCCAACAACATAAATCACTGGTGGTCGCAATCAGTTGCAATCAGTGGTCAGAGAAGGCTTTGAAAATTGCCTGGAGCAAAAACACAAGAGTTTAAAGAAATACTCAGGGCTCTAGTACCTCACAAAGAACAGGAAATAGGTGGAGCTGAAAAAGAAGAATGACAGGACCTCAGAACACCTTCAAGTGAAGACTATAGAGCAGATGTGTGGTTGAGCCAAGTATGGAAATAAAATATATAAGAAAAGATAGAATACAGAAGTTCAGGAAGTTATCAAAAGAAAGAACAAGTGTAGGAAGGATTGGAAAACTTAAAAAAATAGACCAGGCTTAAGAATAAATAATAGTTGGCAAACAAGGAGGCTTAGAGAGCAGCCATAATGGAGAGAACAAGGCATCAGTGGCAGTCTGCCATCTCCTGGAAAGTGACTCAACAGATGGCACATAGAAGCTTTATCAGGTTGCTAGGCATAAAGAGAAAGATAAAGAGTATAGCTGTCAGATGTCACTCACAAGGAATGCAAGCGATGATATTCTTACAACTCCAAAGGACACCAATGAGACATGGAAGGAGGACTTTAAGAAGTTTATGAATTAAGGAAATCTCACAGGAGCTGTACAGCTCCATGCACAATTTGCAATAAAAAGGAAGGAGACCCAACCCTTGCAAAAGCATGAATATCACTAAGGAAAATTAAGTCAGGGAAATCAGCAGGCTCGGATGAAGTCAGAGCAGATATGCTCAAGATGTTGGGTGTAATAAGAGGAATATGTTTCCTGAGGGTACTCACAGCAGTATGGAGAGAAAGGCATATCACACAAAACACACCAACCAAAATCTCCAAAAAACACTTCAGGAGCCAAGCGATAGATGCTGCAAGTTCTTTATTAATGCTTCTGGTACCTCGGCTGAAAAGCCTTCAAGGAATAACATCATATCCTACTACAGCTTATTTAAGTCCCACCAATTGCATGTGCAAATTACTCCAGAAGCAGTAATAAAGAACTTGCAGCATCTATCACTTGGCTGCTGAAGTATTTTTTGGAGAAAGGCATATTCCAGATAAATGGAGAAAAGGATTTTAGAGCCAGTGTATAAGAACAAAGGAGATATTCCCAACAGTGGGCAGTGCACTCATGTCACGCTGCATGAAAGTTCTGGAGAGGGTGATTGATAAATGAATACAGATCTACAGCTTTAAGTATCTTGAAAGTGTAGTTATGAAGAACAGAAGTCTGAATGAGGAGGTCAAAGCTAGAATCAGAGGACCTGCAACTAGCTGGTACAAATGTAGTGTGGTGTCTGACAGAAGAGTGCCAATGAAGTTGAAAGGTATAGTATACAAAACAGTGGTGCAACCAGTACTACTGCATGGTACAAAACCTGGGCAGTGAAGTCACAGCAGTTGAGGATGCTAGAGGTAATAGTGTTGAAGTGTCCAAGACAGGAGGTAAGATGCACACTATGGGATAGATGAAGAAATGAGGACATCGGAGCACATGTCAAAGTAGCCCCAAGGATCAAACATAAAAGGTTATGGTCATATAGTCACATGTACAGGAAAGCAGAACATGATCTGGTAAAGAAGATGTGGGAGAAACAGGAAGATGGCAAGAGGAAATGAGGTAATCTAGTCAAGAGATGGATGGAGTGCATGAGAAAAGACCTGTGACAGTCAGGCATGATTATTGAGGAAGTTGTAGAGTAGTACCGAATCAAGAGTGGTGGTGACTATGGAAGTGACACCCTGACCCCATGTAGAAAATGAGAAAATGGGGGTTGATGATGATGACGATGATAATAATAATAATAATTATTATTATTGTTATTATTATTATTATTATTATTATTATTATTATTATTATTATTATTATTATTATTATTATTATCATCATTATTATTATTATTATTATTATTATTATTATTATTATTATTATTATTATTATTATTATTATTATTATTATTATTCAATACTCTGGTCATTTCTGAGTGTATGATTGCTTTAAAATAATTCTTCTGCCTTATGAAGGGGCTTGGGTTTGGTCTGTGACTCACCATTTTGAACATACCTTGGATTTGGTCTTCCAGCTTGATGTGTCAACCACATTGATCTGGTGGTTGGACCATATTCTTTATTTAACCCATTTCTCATCACGTTTATGATGGAACTCCCCTAGCAGGCTCCCCCTGGTCCTAAGTTACTTCACTACATGAATTATGATCTATCTATCCCTAAGGGTCTCTGTCCTGCCTTGTGCAGATTAGTGTTGATGATCCAGTTGGTCTAATCTGGATGGCTCAGTGGTGCAGCAGTAGGATTGTCAACTCACAGCAAGAAGTTCTCTGGTTTGATTCTCAGCTGGAGTGCCTTCTGTGTGGAGTCTACATGTCCTCCCTGCATTTGTGCGGGCTTCTGCTGGGTGCTCCGGTTTCCTCCCATGTTACAAAGATATGTGTCAGGAGCATTTCTCCCGGGGGCCACCGCTGAAAATTGGCTTCGTTTCAAATCGGACTTTCCCCAGTAAAAAATGTTAAATAAATAAATAAATAATCACTTTGTAGAATTTAGCTCTGATGGCTTCAATGGATCTCACTGCCGTTTGCCATGTATGACCAATCTATCTAGTAGATCATGAACCCTTGTTTCGCCACAAGCTCTGATCTCTTCATAGAATTGGGTGAAAGCTTGAGCACTGATGATGCTGCATCTCAGCACATTCTTTTCTTTTCTTTTTTTTTTTAAAACAATAAAGTCTACAGATAATTAATCATGTATAGTTAGTAACAGGCTTATATAATGATACTTTACTAATATTGTGAAAAACATCAGTAACTTTGAGTAGCAAGGGTAAATATGAGGACAGAAAATAGTACTTATATACCAATATCATAGCAGTTAAAGGCATTACACTGCATACCAATGAGAAATTTCCCATAAGAGGGCATTTTCTTGTCCAGTAAATCCTCCACCCCAGTCCATCTTATGACACATCCCTTACGGTTGCTAAGAGTGGTCCAGCCTGCCTTATCACTTGAAGTGCACTTTCACCTGTGGAATATGAACCCGTCCTTTGATTCTTCACAGCTAAGCTTGTTATCTTGACAGCCACTCTTGTGTCTAGAGAACTTTTTCAGGAGGGCTGTGGGCTTAGTCCTCATATCAGCGTGACTTTCCAGATTACTGTGACATTGTGTTCTTAGTTTCAGGTATGCACTTGAGAATGAGCTGAATTTACCCTTGTTCTTTCAGGTTTGTTATATCTTGTCCAGTGGTCCTGAACCCTATTCTGTTCCAAGTCATCATCCCAAGACATCTTATTTAATAGTAGGTCTTGCTCACACTGATTATAAAGAATCCCTCACTGGAGCCTGTTAACCTTGACAGTTATTATCCTAAGGTGAACCTAAGTTTTATTGGTAAGTCCCTGAGAAGGTGGGTTTATGTACAAATCGTTTACTATTTTAAGCAACAGAACATCTACAGTCCTCTTCAGTCCAGCTTCCAGACTTACCCAAGTCTTGTCATGAAATATGCAGTGGGCTTCAGTGATCCACACAAGACATAGTAGAAAAGTTTTTATTTAGTCCTGTCCTCCTTAATCTCAAGAGATCCTTTGATATGATAGATCACAAGAGCATGATAGAACACAAACAGTTATTGTACTGTCTCACAAACTCTCCTATAGGGGGTTACCTCCTACTTCCCTGGGCCATCTCAGAATGTTATTTGGGTGGTTACACTTCCTCACTGTACCCTCAGAACTGTAGAGCACCTCAGGGTTCCATCTTCAGTCTTGTCTTTCCCAAGCATTTTCTGATATTGGATGATTTAATTAGAAGGAATGATTTGCATTGCAAATGCTATGCTGATGACATGCAGATTTCCTTCATTCTCATTCTGTCAAAATCCTGAATTACCAGATTTTTTTTAGTTGTATACAACAGTCGATATTTAGTAATCATTTTAAAAACAGTAGAGCCTGGATGGTTGCCATGTCTGCACATTCCAAATGCAGGGACTTTAGTTTTCCACCTTTAAACCCTTTGAAGGTGACATGCTTAAAGCCATATCTAAGGTGTAGAATTTTGGCACTATCCTTAATGACTAAAGACTAATGGACTGAGTAACATATTTTGTAAAGTCTGCATACTTTTATCAAAGGAATGGTTCTTTGAACAAGCCATTTTATTACCCAGTGACCTGACTGTGGTTCTGCCCTCAATGATCTCATTGCACTTGGACTATTGAAGGTGCGTGTTCTTAGGACTTCTGGACTATAAACTTGGCCATCTGCATTTAGTTTAAAACTTCACTGCATGGTTACTAACAAGTATTTCTCTTATCAAAATATATCATTGCTTCTTTAAGCCACAGACTGTGTGCTTAATATGTGTAAGCTATAATGGTCTTACTCTATGGTACCTTACCCCACATGACATGAACTGTAACTTACACCACATGACATGAGCTGTACCTTACCCTACATGACATGAACTGTACCTTACCTCACATGAGATGATCTGTACCTTACCCTACATGAAATGAGCTGTACCTTACCTCACATGACATGAGCTGTACCTTACCCCACATGACATGAGCTGTACCTTACCTCACATGACATATGACATAAGCTGTACCTTACCTCACATGACATGAGCTGTACCTTACCCCACATGACATGAGCTGTACCTTACCTCACATGACATGAGCTGTACCTTACCCACCATGAAATGAGCTGTACCTTACCCCACATGACATGAGCTTTACCTTACCTCACATGACATGAGCTGTACCTTACCCCACATGACATGAGCTGTACCTAACCTCACATGACATGAGCTGTACCTTACCCCACATGACATGACCTGTACCTAACCTCACATGACATGAGCTGTACCTTACCTCACATGACATGAGCTGTACCTTACCCACATGACATGAGCTGTACCTTACCTCACATGACATGAGCTGTACCTTACCCCACATGACATGAGCTGTACCTTACCCCACATGACATGAGCTGTACCTTACCTCACATGGCATGAGCTGTACCTTACCTCACATGACATGAGCTGTACCTTACCCACATGACATGAGCTGTACCTTACCTCACATGACATGAGCTGTACCTTACCCCACATGACATGAACTGTACCTTACCTCACATGACATGAGCTGTACCTTACCCCACATGACATGAGCTTTACCTTACCCCACATGACATGAGCTGTACCTTTCCTCACATGACATGAGCTGTACGTAACCTCACATGACATGAGCTTTACCTTACCCCACATGACATGAGCTGTACCTTTCCTCACATGACATGAGCTGTACGTAACCTCACATGACATGAGCTGTACCTTACCCCACATGACATGAGCTTTACCTTACCCACATGACATGAGCTTTACCTTACCTCACATGGCATGACCTGTACCTTACCTCACATGACATGAGCTTTACCTTACCCACATGACATGAGCTGTACCTTACCTCACATGACATGAGCTGTACCTTACCTCACATGACATGAGCTGTACCTTACCCCACATGACATGAGCTGTACCTTACCTCACATGACATGAGCTTTACCTTACCCACATGACATGAGCTGTACGTTACCTTACATGACATGAGCTGTACCTTACCCCACATGACATGAGCTGTACCTTACCTCACATGACATGATCTGTACCTTACCCCACATGACATGAGCTTTACCTTACCCACATGACATGAGCTTTACCTTACCTCACATGGCATGACCTGTACCTTACCTCACATGACATGAGCTTTACCTTACCCACATGACATGAGCTGTACCTTACCTCACATGACATGAGCTGTACCTTACCTCACATGACATGACCTGTACCTAACCTTACATGACATGAGCTGTACCTTACCCCACATGACATGAGCTGTACCTTACCTCACATGACATGAGCTGTACCTTACCTCACATGACATGACCTGTACCTAACCTCACATTACATGAGCTGTACGTTACCTTACATGACATGAGCTGTACCTTACCCCACATGACATGAGCTGTACCTTACCTCACATGACATGAGCTGTACCTTACCTCACATGACATGACCTGTACCTAACCTTACATGACATGAGCTGTACCTTACCCCACATGACATGAGCTGTACCTTACCTCACATGACATGAGCTGTACCTTACCTCACATGACATGACCTGTACCTAACCTCACATGACATGAGCTGTTCCTTACCTCACATGACATGAGCTGTACCTTACCCCACATGACATGAGCTGTACCTTACCCCACATGACATGAGCTGTACCTTACCTCACATGACATGAGCTGTACCTTACCCCACATGACATGAGCTGTACCTTACCCCAAATGACATGAGCTGTACCTTACCCCACATGACATGAGCTGTACCTTACCTTACATGACATGAGCTGTACCTTACCCCACATGACATGAGCTGTACCTTACCCCACATGACATGAGCTGTACCTTACCCCAAATGACATGAGCTGTACCTTACCTCACATGACATGAGCTGTACCTTACCTCACATGGCATGGGCTGTACTTTACTCCACATGACATGACCTGTACTTTACCCATATGACATGAGCTGTACCTTACCCACATGACATGAGCTTTGCTTTTCCCCACATGACATATGACATGAGGTGTACCTTACCTCACATGACATGAGCTGTACCTTACCCCACATGACATGAGCTGTACCTTACCTCACATGACATGAGCTGTACCTTACCCCACATGACATGAGCTGTACCTTACCTCACATGACATGTGCTATACCTTACCCCACATGACATGACCTGTACCTTACCCACATGACATGAGCTGTACCTTACCCACATGACATGAGCTGTACCTTACCCCACATGACATAAGCTTTACTTTACCCCACATGACATGAGCTGTATCTTACCCCACATGACATGAGCTGTACCTTACCCCACATGACATAAGCTTTACTTTACCCCACATGACATATGACATGAGGTGTACCTTATCTCACATGACATGAGCTGTATCTTACCCCACATGACATGAGCTGTACCTTACCCCACATGACATGAGCTGTACCTTACTCCACATGACATGAGCTGTACCTTACCACACATGACATGACCTGTACCTTACCCATATGACATGAGCTGTTCCTTACCCCACATACATGAACTTTACTTTACCCCACATGACATATGACATGAGGTGTACCTTATCTCACATGACATGAGCTGTACCTTACCCCACATGACATGAGCTGTACCTTACCTCACATGACATGAGCTGTACCTTATCTTGCATGACATGAGCTGTACCTTACCCTACATGGCATGAGCTGTGCCTTACCTCACATGGTATGAATGCTACCTTACTTCATATGACATGAGCTGTACCTTATCTTGCATGACATGAGCTGTACCTTACCCCACATGGCATGAGCTGTACCTTACCTCACATGGTATGACTGCTACCTTACTTCATATGACATGAGCTGTATTTTACCCACATGAGATGTACCTAACCTCACATGGCATGAGCTGTACATTACCTCACATGGCATGAACGCTACCTTTCCTCACATGACATGAGCTTTACCTTACCCCACATGACATGAGCTGTACCTTACCCCACATGACATGAGCTGTACCTTACCCCACATGACATTAGCTGTATCTTACCCCACATGACATGAGCTACACCTTACCTCACATGAGATGAGCTGTACCTTACCTCACATGACATGAGCTTTACCTTACCCTGCATGACATGAGCTGAACTTAACTGAAAATGTTATTAATCCCATATGGTTCCACTCATGACCTCTGCATTGCTGTCCAGTGTCTGCTTGTAGCTCCAGTTGTGTAGCTTGAATCCTCTGGGAGTTGTTCCTTTTCTTATTAAGAATCACACCTTTGGAACCTGCTCCCCACAATGCTCTGGGCAGCTGCAGTGCTTAGCTCTTTTAACATGTCTGTTAAGGTCAGCACTATGATATCATTGCAACTGATGGATAAGCTTGTGAAGCTCGGTATAAACAAGCACCTATGTAAGTGAACTCTTGACTTTCTGATTGGAAGACCCCAATGGACATGCGCTTGAAACAACACCTCTCAACATATAGTCCTGAATAATGGTGTTCCTCAAGGTTGTGTGCTCAGCCCCTTGCTCTTCACTACCCTCACCCATGAGTATACTGCAAAATATAACTCAAACCATATTTTAAAATTCACTGATGATACCACAGTCGTGGCTCTTGTTAGTGGTGGGCATGAACATAACTACACAGATGAAGTGAACACTTTGATTGCCCATGTGAGAAGAATAATCTGGACCTGAATGTTCATAAGACCAAAGAAATGATTATGGAATTCAGTTGAAAGGCTACAGTTCATCAACTACTCAATATCAAAGGGGAGGTAGTAGAGAAAGTCAAAACAACCAAGTTCCTGAGCCTTCACATCACAGCTGACTTCTCCTGGACTGTTAATTCCAACCATATAGTCAAGAAGGCTCAACAGAGGCGTCATCTCCTGAGAAATCTCAAAAGGCCAGGATCCCAATGTCTGCTTTTAACACTTTTTACAGGGGAGCTATCAAGAGCATACTCACTAGCAACTTCATAGCATGGCTTGGTGACTGCACAGTTGTTGAGATGAAAAAATTACAGAGGGTGGTGAGAATGGCTGAGAAAATCTTGGGCACAAACCTCTATTCTATTCAGGAGCTTTTCATTACAAAAGCAAGAAAGAGAACACACAAAATGCTAGCTGATCCGCTTCTACTGTAGGACTACCAGATTCATGAACAGTTTGCATCCTACAGCTGTGAGACTTATTAACTCGGACACCAACCATAATACCTGATACATTGAAGCCTCTTTTTTCATTTAATCCTGCTGCTCTGAGCAATTATCGCCAGTATTACTAATATGATATGTGATGTCTATACTGAGTCACGTCTAAGGTTAATGAGTGCAATATGGTAACTAAACAGCTGCTATTCACTAGTCTTTATTTAATCTCTGTCTTAACAGTGAAGGGGTTTGGTGGTGGGTATTTATTATTTATCACTGGATAATGGATACCAAGTGTGTTTATGTAATGTGAACGATCTCTTGCATGTCATACGTGTTATTTTCTTTCTTATGTTATTTGATACCGCTGTATCTATGTTATTTGATACCGCTGTATCTATGTTATTTGATACCGCTGTATCTATGTTATTTGATACCGCTGTATCTATGTTATTTGATACCGCTGTATCTACATAAGTTGCACTGCATTTCTCTCCTGAGCTGACATTTGTAATTTCGTTTAGGCTGCACTTCTGTGGTCCTAAATGACAATAACGTTTCTCTGAATCTTTGAATTTTTGAAAAAAGAGCTGTTTGTTTTGTTTAACATTTTAATGGTACTATTTCTGGCTTGCTAAAATGTTTGATTTTAATATGTTTCGTTATGTGTTATGTTTTTATTTATTTAAGGTACTGCTGTTTAGTACTGATTAGTCAAATAACCTTGACTAACTATTGGCTGACAAGTATAAAAAGTTGCATTTTGGAGCTTGAAAAACAAACTTTTTTATATTAATTACTGGATCTAAAGACCTAAATTTTGCTTGTGACATAAATATGACATGTTTGGAGAGACAGATGCATATGTCAAGGAATTCCCATTCTCTGGAATATGCTTCCCATCCAAACAAAACAAAGTCTCTGTCTAAGCATAACTTGGACCATTGGATGGGGAACCAAAAATTCAGCCCTGGTCTGGTGCCTATGATTCTGATGGACAGAAGCAGTCAGTAATAATGTTATAACCAACAATCTCTCCCTATATCCATCCATCCATCCATCCATCCATCCATCCATCCACAACCCCTTTTTCCCACTTTTGCACATGAGGTTGGGGTGTCACTTCAACAGTGCCAATCATCTAGACCCACCGGGTGGCTAGCCCTGCTGTGGAATCACCCCCTATATAAATGTCTAAAATATATAACTTGTGGGACACATTTGGGTTGCATGGTTACGCTTATAAAAGCCCTAGTGGTAGGACAAGTGATAGCAACTTGTAGCATTAACTGACAGTCCTAAACCATGAGACAGTTGACTTTGAAAGGCTTATTGGTGATCACCTGACCACATAAACTAGGAAATGCTACTAGATTAGTTCCTTAATACAGTGTCAATGAAATGTCTGTGTGCGTGTGTGTGTGGGGGGGGGGGGTCTTTCTTTTTGTCCAAGAAACAGTGCCATCATTTCAGAGCATTTTGTTTGGAGGCTGTAGAACAGATTGTGTTTGCTGTAACTTTAAGAAGTATATCAAGGACTGAACATGCATATATAAATAGCAAGCACGTGTTATACTCAGTGCCATTTTGAAAATGCAGCCAAAGAGTGAGCATGTATGAATGAATGTAGGTAGTTTGTATATAAGTTACCTAAGTTAAAGTTAATAGGCTTCAGTCGTGATGTGTTTGTACATAATAAAGCTGCTTGAACAGAACCCACAAAGACTCGTCTAGTACATCCTGATTAGACAAGTGGCAGGGATGCTGCTATATTATTTGACTGCAGTGCTTATTTCCAGTCTCTGTACTAGGTTACGAATATCACTAACTCAGAGGATTATCAAAACATCTTCAGAATTGGTGATCTGCAGCTTAGACTTACTATTTAATATTACAGCAGCAGGCCTTAGAGATCTGCAGAAGAACATGATTTTGTATTCACTGGATCACTGCAAGTCCAATAAATAAATAACAAGTAATGTTCAGTATTTTGTAATTAAAAGCAAGGCCTTCGTTATACTAAATGTATCATATTCCATAAAGTCCAAGCTTCTTTGTGATATTTTTGTTGAGCTGGTCCTCAGTACAAAGTGGACAAGCTCATAATTTACAGAAACATTACATACAGAGGTGCTCATATTCATCACCAGGTTGAGACCTCTATTGGAAAAACAAACTTCATCACAAACTTTTTGCCCTCCTCTACTTGAATCTTTACACCCCTAACAATTTTCCCTCCTGCATTTGAAGTAATACATATTTTTTTCTCACCCTCACATTAAACAACACTTCTCATCTTGCCCTTTTTCTAACTGCCCCCATCCACCACTCTACGCTGTCATGCATCCCCTGTACACCTAAGTTATAAACCTTCTAGATACACCAATTTGGAAAAGGCAGTATAAACAGGAACAATCCTATACCCTTTTCTCTGTCCTCCTCTATAATATTAATATGGCCCATCCCATCTTACATTATTTTATAACTTACTTCAATATATCTCTCAAAAATTTTACAAGCCTATGCAATACTAAAATCTCCCTCCTTACATAATTTTGTAACTACGAGTACTTTCACTATGTATCTTGAAGTACTTGCAAACCTTTTTTTATTGAAATGAAAGAACTCTTCTTTACAGTGCTTTCCCTTCTGCAGTATCAGTTTATTTACTTCTGCTAGATTTTATAGCTGGAACAACCGTATAGACTTATAATTGTTGACGTAAATATTTTACTGTATATACCTGTCTTCTAAATTTATTATTTCATGAGAAATATAACTGTTTTGCTGAGAACTGTCTCAAATTCACAATATAAATGTACTGTGGTGAAGGTTTTCTCTCCAGGCCTTGGCTGAAAATGCGTTCTGCCCAGACAGAATTTCCAGGTCAACAAAGGCAAATAAATAAATAATAAATAAATACAGAAGGTTTCAATTTATGTATGAACTCCTAAGTTGCTCAACAACTATAAGTGTTCTGAAAAGAACATGTCATCTGTTCCAGAAATAATAATCAGAAAGCTGAGACTCTTGACCCCCCCCCCACTGCCAAAAACATACACACAACTACTCACACTATGTGGTTCGGAATATGAAGGATAACAGAATGTATTCATTTTTTTTAAATTTATTTCCTAAGTTAAGTTTGTCAAACAGGTGATGTCCACTCTGCTGGGGTGCCTTCTGTGCGGAGTTTGCATGTCCTCCCTGTGGTCATGTGGGTTTCCTCTGGGTGCTCCGGTTTCCTCCCACATCCCAAAGACATGCTGTAGGTGGATTGGACACTCTAAATTGGCCCTAGGTGTGAGTGTGTGTGTGTGTATCTGCCTTCTATGGAAGGTTGGGCACCTGGCTGGCAACTCGACACTGTAAAACTCCACTGCCAATCATGAGCGGACAGAAGAGATGAGCACCAGTTTAATTCTGCCACATAATGTATAATTAAAGTATAGTGCATGGAATGCCATGATTACACTCCAAAATCAGAAAAAAAAACCTGTCATTCCCTTCCGCAGCACAATACCCAACCATCACAGTACTTTCAGAGGTGCGTAATATTTGTTACATCTCCCCTAAGCCCGGTATCAGGAAAGGGAGTTCTTCACTCTCAACAATCCCTGAATGTCTTTCCTCATGTAACAGCAAAAGTTTATAGATGCCAGTCTGTATGTAACTTATTTAAAGCTGGTAAAGCACTTTGGCTTTTTTTTTTATGTAACTAGTAGTGCATGCAGTAGATAAAGCTCCATGCACTACAAAGAGTTATGATCAGATCTCACTGATCATAACACATTATTACGTATTCTCAAAATGGATGCCAAGATTCATCTCTTGACCTTTGCTCTCAATATGAACTTCTTGGCATCCATGTCTCAAACACATAATAATGTGGTTACGATAAGCGACCTGATCATAACTCTCTATATTATAGTCAGAAACATGCTGACTGGTTATAGCAATAAGTACTGCAAACTCATTATTATAAAACATTACAAACAAAATATTACATTTTATAATACTCCGAAGGGATACAAAATTCATAAGCACTGATAAACAAGACAGCTATTATGAGATTAAGTAACCAATACGAGACAAGAGAAGTACAAATGAAATATCAGTAGAGATACACGTGAGGTCAAGCAATATGAACTAAGAAAAGATTTAGCAGCAATGATGAGGTTTTGTATATATATATATATATATATATATATATATATATATATATATATATATATATATATGTATTAAGTCAGAGGCTTAGGAATAGGATAATACATGTGAAAAATCATAATAATTTTACAATAAAGAAAGAATTGCTGATGAATAAGTGTGTAGTGACACATCTAGACAAGCACACACACACACACACACACACACACACACACACACACACACACACACACACACACACCATGTTACAGCATATCTGAAAGAACAAGAATGCAGGCTTAAGTAGGTTGCGATACAAATGGGAATCTTGCTTGAAATTGTATATCCATCTGTAGTCAAATAATACAGTGAAAAAAAGAGTAAAATTATTAAATAAATCAGATTCTGGACAAAGTTGATACTAATTTTAAGCAAAATAGCATTTGACAGCAGAGCCAATAACAGTAGTAATGGAAATGAATAAGGCCAGTGACAGTTACACAATGCATCCGCTGGTAAGGAAAGAGTGTAGTGAAGAAAAGGCATCTTACATCTGTGATAAAAGATATGTGTGGTAGCTACTGAGAATAAGTGATTGAATAGTGAGTAACAAACGACTTCCTTCAATGTAAGAAAAAGGAATATGTTAGCTATAAAAGACCTAATTTTTAGATAAATGTTAGATATATACTAGAATGGATATTCTTGTTTTTCATTATAAAAGGTAAAGGCACCCCACTACGATTGATCCTAAGGTCACCTTGACCACTAATCAGGTTAATTATTCAAATTAAAATGTAGGCCCAGTGCCAATCAATGGATAATTGATTTAAGAGTTCTATACACACACACACACACACACACACACACACACACACACACACACACACACACACACACAATATCCAATGAGCTCTCTATTAACCAACTGAATAAGCCAATTAATCACACCACCAGCAATCTATGCTGACATACCTTTTACATTTTTTCAAAAACACTTTTATGATATCAATAAAGTTGTTAGCCTGATCCCAAAATTAGATCTGCAGAAGCCCACCTTGCTGTGTGAAAGTGCTTATCTGGAATTGTGAATTAAACCATAACTGTTTTCTGATTTCTGGCTTAATACAAATAAAGGTTTTACTTAGCAATAACACCAAGAGCCATCGAGAGCTGCATGCAGTACTCAGTGCTCTACATTGGACTTCCTCAATATGTGTGATTATTAATCCCTTAGTTTTCTGTTTCTACAGACTTTGGGCTGGGGAACCAGACTGCCATACGACACTGGTTTAATAAAACAATTTCAACATATTCTAAAAGTTCTGACAAAAATATTAATAACGGTCAGAGTTATAAGTCAGAATTTAGTTTGCCAAACAATTCCTTGTAACTTCATTGAAGTTACTAATTATTACACCAGATTTGTAATATGTGATCTGTGGTACCTTACTTCACAAATTACCATACTGACTGTGTATATTTCAGTTCCAAAAGGCAATTCCTGACAGGAAACGTAAAAACTGCAAACTCACATTTTGAGGGAAACTTCACATGGACATCCAGACTTTATAATGTACCCCTACAGATAAGCATTAAGAACATTTTATTCCAAACTGTGTAGGTTACCTTGTTCTACTTTCTGAATCAATTTTCTTTGCTCATTGTCCGAGTTCATCATCTTTCCTTATTCATGTCCAGTAGTTATATCCACGACCTCCATCCTTCCTGGCTCTGCAATTCATGTTCGGTGCTAATCCTTCAACTCATTCAACCCTAGTGATACCTCTAGCCATTTCTCTAAGATCAGCTAGCTACTAGGTATACCACCTAGGAGACCTTTAAGACCCTAGCCCAATTTCCCAATTCCCAAAAGCACTGTCTAATTAAGTGACTTGCTAGTGGTTACACAACAAATAAATGAAGGCTGACAGAATCAAACCCTGGACCTCAGGAAGCAGCTAATTTAAAACTCATATCTTTAATCCTCTGTGCTAAATGCTAGAGTCAAGTGGTACCTCTAGGTATTCAATATTGCCAATTCATATTTATATTAAAAATTGTAAAACCCCGTTATATACAACAAATTCTGGGCAAAAGCCAACTAGAGGGATATTAAGTTGTGGTTGCAAACATAATAACAAAAATGATCATAATTTAATATTTCTTTAAATATCTTAACAACCAAAAAATATAGACAATACTGCCTGCCTCATATAAAACCTTGAAACTGGTTGAACAAAAAAGACTGCTAACACAGAGTGTGTGTGTGTGTGTGTGTGTGTGTGTGTGTGTGTGTGTGTGTGTGTGTGTGTGTGTGTGTGTGTGTGTGTGTGTGTGTGTGTGTGTAGACTGAATGGTTAGTGATCTTTGATTAGTTCTTTTACAAACATTACAAAAAGTTAACATTTGCTTATTGCTTTTGACCAATTAAATCCATTCTAAGATGTTGAATCTAATGAATGCTACAAAAGTGAAGATAAGTTTATGCTGAAAAGTTCTTCTGTTTATACATCTGTAGTAAAATTCATGGCTCTAGAAATATCAGCATTTGTTTGTACCATGAAATTATAACTTGGTGTAGTCAAAAGGCTAGAATGTAATGATTAAAAGTCAGAATGTAACTTCTCGGAGCCCTGTGAAGGATGTAAAATCAAAGTCAGGCCAGTGGCTCTGACTGTCAGTGTTATCACAGTTTGAGATACAGGTGTCTGATTTTGGGAATATTCATAAACATTGTCACTGTAGAACAAAGCTGGTACACCATAGAAGGGCATTCCTTTCCATAAATTTCATGAAAGTCCTTAACACAATGGGTTAAGGCATTGTATGCAGTCTAGCCCTAGTGTGTAAGTATGGTATTCCATACACGGAGTACAAATGCAAATGATCCGTCCATGTCAATATGCAATTCACAAATTTACAGGACTTGGACTGTGTACATATGAATTGGCCTTACGTTAAAAACAAATGGCAAAAACTCCTTTGCATGGTAGAGAGAAAATGCCACAAAGGAGACCCCTGTAGTGCAGAGAAAACTGCTTTCTCAACCACAGTTTGTCCACTCCCCTCAGCAGTGATGCAGCAGTGCTTCAGCCAATGGAAATCCTTGCTGTACGGGATCATACTCAGGACTGCAGGCATGGCAACAGAGGTTGAAAGCTTCATAAATCACTCACTGCCATGACTGTGTAGCAGGGGCCTGACTCGGTGCACCTCGGACCATCTGAACCACCTTGTGCAGCCTCTTAAAGGAGCTGTGTATGATGTCACTGGACTGCACCCCTGACAGTAGTGTGATGCATGTTTATGAGTCCATCAGGAACTTGGATGAAAACCATTATTCACATTCCCTTTAAGGGACTGCATATGATGTTTGTGAGTAAAAAAATTGTGTTTTTCTTTTCTTCCGATACCCATCTTTTTTTTTTTTTTTTAAGTGCTTGCACATCCCAAAGATCTGTTTTTAGACTAGGTGCACTAAATTCTCTCTACAAGCTAACTGATGTTTAATTTTACATTCATGTGTATCAACAACCTCATCTTGCTAAGCATCTTTTCTTTACTATGTATGTATTACCAGCTACTATGCTGTATCCGTACCTATTATGTTATTATACTATTACATATAAATAACATAATAATACATTCTCTGTTTTAGTTACCTTTATTAATTTTAAACCATTTATAAATTCATAGCTATATTCATTTTTATATGTGACTGTGTCATTAGTTGTGTAGCTTTATGGTTGGGGTAGTGGCACAAAAGAGTCCTGTATCAGCCCACCATCCTGGTTAACAAACTTCAACTAACTAGCTAAATTAATTAACTAATACTTACATGCATACATACACACATGGATCTACTTTTAATACCAAAACCTCACAGGATTGAAGACCAAAAGATTCAGAAAGCTGAAATCTAATAATACTGAAACTACACAACACAAAGCCCAAAATGCATCCGAACGTGCAAACCGCACATACAACCCACTTCACCAAAGCAATACTATACAAAATAAAACAAACCACTATATACCTCAAAACACAAAGAAAAACTATTTACAACATTAAAAAACTACTAACTAACCTTTCTTCAACAACCAAGACTATCTAAAACCAATCTAAGTGGGGGGCTATACCCCACACACCCCCTGACGTGGGGGCTGTGCCCTCCACCAGCCCCAACTGTATATACCAACTCTGGGATTGTACTACAGTGGGGAAAATGGCATATACCTTGTTCTTACCTTATAGTATGGCACACACATCCACTGCTGCCGAGAGCATATGAAACATCTGCCATATTTACTTACATACTTAACATACCTACTATGCAAATGTAAATGGTCATACCACATTTACAAATACAATTTTGATATTCTAAAGGGAATCCACACACACACACACACACACACACACACACACACACACACACACACACACACACATGCGTGCATATCATCTTTATCTTTCCCCATTGCTTCAGATATGGGTGGAAATGGTATACAGGATCACATCATGTACTCAGCTGTCACCTGGTCAGCATGGTAAGTTACAGCACCCAAGTCAGGCACGTTTGAGTCTACAGGTAAATCTTTTAATGGTCAGGCAGAAAAGGTAAGAGTTAATTTATGATCTGAAATATGACCGCACTATGTCTGCAGTTCGCAAGTGATATCTCTTCCCTTTCATGACTGATCTAAACCAGGTCAGGTGGAATCCTATCAGATAAGTCTTTCCAATATTGTACAGACTAGAAACATACCTTATTGCTCATTTCTGTCCTAATTGCTTTACAAAAACATTATTACAGAACATCATCGAACCCTACTAATAGATGGCACATTCTGTCAACTGATGAAACAAAGGGGATCCAGTATCTGTCTGCCTGGGATGACATGATCGATAGACCACGATGCTTTGCCAGAGATGGTCTGCACCTGTGTCCCCTGGGATTTGGGTTACTGGCTAAGGCTCTTGCCACCCCTGTAGTGCCTTTTTTAGGCAAAGTTCAAAGGACAAAACAACCACCATAACAAGTACAAGCATGCAAAATCTGAAGGTAATGCTACTCGATGCTAGAAGTCTAAACCTCAAAATGCACTCTGTCGATGTACTCCTAAAAATGGAGAACATTGATATCTGTGCAGTAACTGAGACCTGGTTCAATGCTCCGGAGAGCACCCCTGCAATACCAGGCTACAACTCTTACCACACTTTTTGGCCACCAAACCAGGATTGAAGCATTAAAGGTGGAGGAGTGTCCATATTCACCAAGGATATTCACATCAACAGGCTAGTTGCCCAACACAATGAATCTGAAATTCTCCAGGTGCAACTAACACTAGGTAAGACTGCAATCCAAATTGTAGCTTGCTACAGATCCCCCACTATACCCCAAGATTTTCACTACACCTTTCTAAACATACTGGAAAATATTAAGATACAACCAAACACCCTAATACTGGGTGACTTCAACTACCCTGCCATTAACTGGGAAAACTACTCATGTACCAACACCTTTGCCCAGCTGTTCTTGGAATTCATAAATTCCAATGCCCTAGATCAACTAATCCATTGTCCCACCAGGGGCTTCAATATCCTAGACCTGGTCATTACCAACATGGGAAATTGATGCTCCACACCTGTGGTCACCCCCTTGTTGGTCAGGTCAGACCATAAGCTAATCACCCTTAACATCCACATCCCACCCCCACCCCCCCAGTAAGGAAACCTCCATAAAAAAACTTCTCCAAAGCCAACTTCATGCTACTCAAGTCAGAAGTGACAAACTTCATGACACCCATGCAGACAGGAACTGAAAGTTCAACTGCTGAGTCCTACACTAAGGCACTGTATGAGCACATCCACTCGTGCATGAATTGTGCCATCCCAAATAGAACCAAGATGCTTGCCTCCAAAAAAATGAAGCCAATCTGGTGGTCCCCTGCCATAAACACACTTTACAACAAAAGGAAGAAACTGTTGCAGAAAAGAGGAAAATCCCAGGATGCAAAAAACTCCCTTACCAGCCTCAGTAAGAAGCGGAGATCCCTCATAAAATCCTCCAAAGCAAGTTACAAAAATAAAATTGCCAAAGATTCCAAAGACAACCAGAAGGCATTCTATAACTATGTCAACAATCTGAATGGCAATGCTCAGATCTGCTCTGAGCTACAACAGAATGGCGTTAAATATACTGATCCCAAGGATATTACCAATATCCTGGCAGATCGATTCAGTGCCAAATTCACCCCCTGTCACCCCCTAAATGGCCCATCTCAATACCGGAATATTGCCAAATTCCGATAATAACAGCCACACAGGTAAAAAACGCACTCTCCAAAGCTAAGAATACAGTATCCATGGGACCAGATGACATCCCGGGCTGTGTACTGCATGAACTACAAAATTAACTGGCACCTCGCCTAAGTGTCATGTTTAATCATAGCCTCACCTCAGTCTTCGTGCCCACTGAGTGGTGCACAGCTACAGTTATCCTACTTCACAAGGGGGGATCCATCTTGGATCCTGGGAACTACCACCCCATCAGTCTGACAAGCCTGATCTGCAAGGCCATGGAATGTATTATCATGGAACTTATAAACAAAGACATTGGAAACCTTCAAACACTGGACCCCACCCAGTTTGGGTTCATGAAGGGTCGATCTTATCTCCTGAACCTGATTGACTTCTTTGGATCAGTCTCCAGAGCCATGGATGAGGGTAAGGTGGTCCACACAGCCTATCTAGACCTTGCCGAGGCCTTTGACACCATCCCCCTCTCTGGAATCATAGATAAACTTACTAGGTTGGGCATTAATCCCTACATCACTTGATGGGTTGCCAACTGGCTTACTGATAGAACCCACACTGTAAACGTAGCTGACTCTAAATCCAGTACCTCAGGGTTCAGTCCTGGGACCACTCTTGTTTGGCATCTACTTTTCTGAAGTACAGGCCAGTACTAAGAGACCCTAGCTAACAAATTTCGCAGATGACTGCAAACTGGGAGCCATTACTGAATCTCCAAATGATGTGGATACTCCTACAAAAGGGTCCTACAGAAACCGATGCTTGGTGCCAGAGCCATGGGCTCAAGCTCAATGCCAAGAAATGTATAGTTATCCCCTTTGGGAAAAAACATGTACCCGTGAATTACCACATAGGTGGCAGTACACTAAATACCGAAAGTGTGATAAGAGACTTTGGGACACAGGTGGACAGTGGTCTCACCTTCGATAACCACAGCACCACAACAGTCAGGAAATCCTTCTATGTGGCACACCTCATCACTAAGGGCTTTTCATCCAGAAAAAAGGAGGTCATTGTCCCACTGTACTCATCCCTCATTAGACCCATTATAGAATACAACACCCCATTTGGTATGTACCTCTCAAGACACCTGCAACAACTGGAAAGGTCGCAGAAATACCTCACTAAAAGAATCACAGGCCTAAAGCAGATGCCCTATGCTGACCGCCTTAAAAAACTTCAGCTATACTCTGTCACATATAGTCTACTCAGAGGCGATCTCTGCTTAACATACAAGACCATGTCAAACCCAGAGCTGTTGGACATGCTACACTTAAAGAAATCCCAATCCCTCAGAGCCACACGCTCCAGGGATCTAAACCTTGTCATCACAATAAACAAAAGATGCTGGAGGGATAGGTTCCTGACCCAGAGACTCCCCAGTCTCTGGAATAGACTTCCCATACATGTCAAGCAGAGTGTCTCTTTGGCCCTCTTCAAAAGGAACCTTGACTACTGGATGAGAGAAAGGAAATTTACTACAGGGATCACTTCAGTCTCCCTGCTAGACAGGGGTCCAGGGAAGTAAATAGTGTGGGAAGAAATAGCCAGGGAATTGTTATGGCTAGGCTTGTATAGGCCCTAGGTCCAATAGCCTAGTACCAACCTATGAACCTATAAAAATACAGAAAATAAGTGGTTTTGAATGTGTTCTGTTAGCCGGTCTAACATTCACATAGATAAACATTCACCAATCCACTAGTTATCTACACAAAGTTTTACATTCCACTATCTTACACTGGCAGACATTCACCAAAATGGGAATCATTTAAGCAGACAATGATTCATGCTTTGATGAAACCCTTCTTTTGATGGAATGCAGATAACCCTTTATGTACAAAAAGCTTTTCTAGGACAGCAGTGTTTACTGTTGACTTGGCTTGTGATACAAATGAGCTTTGCATCTTCTATTAGATCTGTGAGTCCCTTGTGACTATATATCAGCAAACGCTGGCAGATTTTCGTAAATAAAGTTATATCTAGGTAGAAGAGTTAGCATTTTGCTTAGATGAATGCAATATATAAAATAACTGTGTGTGCCCTAAACTGATGTAAAAGTCATGAATGAAACGGAAGTCATCAGAAACTAATAATTATATATGTCTCAGATATTTTATGTCTTCATCTTTTTACTCAAATTGATATTTTGATGGTTCAAGTTCATCACTGCAAAGTCCATGTTATTATCTGATGCTTCACATATACTGTATTTTGCTTTACTCTTCTGTCTGTCCTGCTTTTCTGTTAATTTGTTGCAGTTCTTTACTAGTACAAGTCAGCATTTCCTACTGCAATTTTGTTAGTATTACTACTGTTTCCCCAAAGGTTCTCTACCTTTTTCCCAGATTTTTGCTTTCCAGATACATTACTTTCCATTTTTCCACAGGATTTAAGATGCAGAATATTTGACAACTCCTCAAACTCATCACATCTTTTTCATTTTTCTTAACTGCTTCAGTAGCATCCCTGTTGTAAGCCATCTTATCTGCCACAAAAAGAAGAACCTAGTATTTCCTTAAAGACTTCCTGTGATGCCTGTTATACAAACTGCAAAGAGCTAGACATTGTATGAAACACTATGGTATCATGCCAGCTGCCTTCTTCAGAGTCAATATCATGTTCTATTATATTTTGAGTTCCATTGTTCAATCAATGCTTTTTTTTCTCCTTATAGCTGACCATTAGCCGTCTCAAGCTCCTCTCATTGTTCACTATGTCTGATAAAAACAAAAAGGAAGACATCCAAGAGGGAGGTCTCCACACTATTTTCTTAAACCAATTTAGCGCTTTTGTCCAAAGGTAGACTGGACTTCATCAGAATGCCATTAAAATCAAAATGTATGGTTTTATACCATAATAGCAATTACATGGTCCACAACATTAATTAGATGCTTACCATTAAAACCATTCTTAAAAAGACAGTACACGATAACTAAGAAAAAAATGTTTTTACAAGATCTAAACTTTAAATATCAGGGATAAAAAGTTGAGCTAAAAATATATTTACACAAATACACTTGTTAAAACATAAATATTCTAGTGCAATGCAATACTTCAAAGAAAAGCCATGGGCTAATGAAACAACTTCAATCAGCAGTGTTTTAAAACTGAAGGCTGCTTTTACCTTGTAAATCTGGATGTTTACATGACTTTTCTTTGAAGCTTTGTATTGTTATCATCGAAACCACTGAAATGCTGCTGTTTGTCAGCTGTTTGCGTGAAACTTTGCCAGGTATCCTTCTAAGGTACAGAAAAACAATGTAAATCCTTTTTGCTGATCTACTACTTTGTTTCCAGTCAGTACATGCTATTAGATTAATAAAAATAACAATAATCCATTAAAATAATAATAATATTAATAAAAACACTTTTACTACTTGACTAACAAAATGGACACATCAGTAAAATTACTCATAATACATTTTGATGTTTCAAGTTCATTGCTGAAAACCCACACTTAATGAATTTCCACATATTTGTAAGTCAAAGAGTACCATAAATACAAGGTCTAAGAACTTGAATTGTCTGTGACTTAAACAGAACATGCTAGAGAGACAGATATATGTCTCAGAGACTCCCCCTCCTATGGAACAGGCTTCCTGTCCATGTGAAGCTGAGTTCATCTATTACCCAGTTTATGCACAACCTAGACCAGTGGATGGGGAGCAAGAAATTTACAGTGGGCCTGGTGCCCATGTCCCTTATGGACAGAGGTAGCTTATAAATGCCTGGCTTTCAATGCCCTATTTGGACATAGGACATGATTATTTTTTCGGGAAAACTTGGCTAAGTTTAGAAAGGCCCTCTGGGTCATTAGCATAGTAAAAATCTATGAATTTATAAAAGTCTACATTATTGTTCTGATACCTGTTTATAAAATTAATCTGGCCTAACTTTCCCTCTGCAAATCCAAGACCTGTTAAGAAGAGATCTGTCTTCAGTAATTTCTAGGATTTATGCCATAGAAATTAGGACCACTTGGCAGATAAAACTTTCCAAAGTTGCCAGACACCAGACATGTGCAGCACTAAGTCTGGGAGCAAACACAGAGAACAGTGCAAATTGATTTAGCTTTGGTCAACTCTTTCTGTATTCTCTACCATGGCAGGCACCACTAAAGCAGACTGTAATCTCCAGACAGTGGGTGACTATGCACAAAAAAAAAAAAAAAAAATCACCAAATATAATACAGATAATCAGATCCTTCACCACAGACAATCACTAAAAAGATCTAGGAATATGCTGCCTAAATTTACCGTCTTGAAACAGAAACATGTAGGGGATCCACTAATACCAAGGGATTAATCAAAAACAATTTTGCCTGACCGATGTCCTTTTGAAAAAAAAGTAATTTTTTTAAAAGAAACATCTTAACCAGCCCCATAATAGAGGACATAAACTAGCCCTTGAAAGTGGGCATGGATGATAATACACAACACAAGATGAATCTAATTAAGTGTTTAATGCAAAAGCACTGCAAAGTGTTTTTCAAATAAGTTCTTGTCAAGAAAACCTGCCATTGATAAGTTCTAATAGCTCAAGGCTTTTTATTATAAATAGTGTAAATATGTTTTTATACCAGATGTTGTCATTAATAAACTGCTAATGACTAATATCATGGAAGAAGACATTATGAACACAATTTGTTTATTTAACAGCTTATACACAGAACACTACCTCACGTTGGCATTTGTTCCACTATTAACATTTATCTACTTTTATTTTTTGTTTGTATTTTATGAAAGTAAGTATCTGGTTTATTAAATAATGTTGAAAGTAAAGTTTACCATGATACCCCATAAAAGAGAGCATCTACTGAACGTTAATTAAAATTATAGTAAATGAAGAATGATTGGGACAACAGCACTCTGGTATTAATAAACTTATGCAAATTAGACACCCCGGTAGACCTATCAGATTAAGATTCTACAGCAGCCAATCAGAGATGCCTTTCTCAGACATTCTCCTCCCTTCAGCTGTAAGAATC
Organism: Protopterus annectens; assembly: GCF_019279795.1. Taxonomy (NCBI): domain Eukaryota; kingdom Metazoa; phylum Chordata; order Ceratodontiformes; family Protopteridae; genus Protopterus; species Protopterus annectens. The sequence continues at coordinate 1,083,075,361 of NC_056737.1, read as the reverse complement.
ATTTAAATGCTGTAATCTCAGAAGGAAATTCCATGCAGCCGCATTGATTCATCTTGAAATGAAGATCTGTAAAACCTTATCTATTATTATTATTACTATTATTACTGTATTATTTGTAGAATACAGCTGGCCTTTGATATCTGTGCATCATATCTCCTAGGAACAGCCTCTGAGATTATTTTATCCACTTTCATTGCTAGATCTAGGTACGCCAGACATTAACATTAAATATGCTGAGAGATACAGTTACAGACCAGATATTTAAAACAATATTTTTCCAAGAGGGAAGGAAATATGCAAGGATAAATTTCCAGATTCAATACATTTTTTTTTTGTAGAAGCTTTTTTGGTTGAATTTACATTTTTCTTATTGCTGTAAGATGGATAGCCCAGGTACACTGGAAATAGCAGTAGCGTTAATTAATCAGTATTACAAAAAGACAATTTTTTTCACACACACACACATATATATATATGAAAGAGTAATGTACACAACTATGCTTTCACAGGGTTTATAGGTAAGCGACAAAACAGGCATGTATTCAAGGTCATGTGAAAGGTAACTACATGCAAAATATAGGAAAAGCTTGGCTGAGCTCTGAGTGGAATGAAAATTATTCAAGGTCTGACATGATACAAATGGGAGGGCAGGAAAGTTGCCATTGTTTCAGATTCTAGCCAGTGTTAAATCTTTAGTAACTGAGGAAAATAGAGGCTTATAATATGAAGAAATGTCTGTTACTTTACTTAATCATTGGCTAGAATTAAAATCTAAGCGAGTACACCAGGGCAAGCTGTTGCATGGATAAAATGTTTAAGACTATAAAGTTTTTGTATTTATATTAAAGACTAAGTGAGAATTCAAGTTATATAAAATCAAAAGATTCAGGGTGTGATTCCTGCTAACTACTGACTACTAATCTAACACATAAGAGATTAGGTATTTTGTGGAGGTCTGTATCATAACCCTGAAAAGTCAGTTCAGCGAACAGCATTTACATCGAAAATGCCCTTCGTCAAAATCGCCCCCACAACCCCCGCTGATTATCTATACTAACTCCGAGATCACATTTGAGGAATGGGCAAATTTTCTGATCTTTACTGTACCAGGATCTCACTATAACAATTCACTGAATGGCATTTTCGATGTAAAATGCCGTTCTCTGAACTGACTCTTCGAACATGTAATATAAACCCGTTTTGTAGTATATAGTAGATTCAAGTAGAGGTATTTTATTTTAAGGTTGACGTATCAGGAAACAAGGGTAATGTTTTCATGCTTATTAAATAATTCATAGTATGACATTAGTTAGCATGGTTCTGGCAAGACATTTCAATATTGGTAAATTTGTGAGTAGACATATCGAAAAATTTATTCATGTTGAGGATGGTAACTAAGTAACACTGGAAATTGTTTCAGACCAATAGTAACCAATATATTATAACTGTATCAACATTTTTATACACATATAAATGTGCGGATTTTTCACAACAACATTTTTTTTTCTAAAACTACACGAGACTAGATATAATTATATCCATATTCAGATTTTTTTTAAAGTATGGGTTCAGTAATGTGTTGTCAGTAATTCTCAAATCCTTTTGGGGAAATATGAATATTATATGACTAATTAATTAGTTAATTAATTGATTGATTGTGTAAGACTAATTAAGGAGAAAGGGAGAAAAGTTCATCCAATTACAGGACTGTGGGAATTATTTTTGAAGAAACAATGGAAAATGCATTAGAAATCATGAGAAAAAAGTAGTAAGGCTACTTGCAAAATGAAATCTGCTGCATCAGACAAAAAACAGATGGCATGAACAACATTTTTATGTCTGCACATCAGGGGGAGTGGTTACTTAGGATGCGTAAAACATGTTTAGTTGTTACAGTTTATATTATGATACTGACCTAGGGACTGATTCATTGATTAAATCAGTAATTCAAACTTTTGTTTGAATTCTATTAACAGGAAACGTTATTTTAATGCTCATTGTTGTACATCCCTCTCTGACACAGATTACAAACAAGAGGGTATTTTGTTTAGATGCTTTAATACAGAGAAACACATCAGGATGGATAGCAGCATCATAAAATTTAAACAAACTGGTTGACAGACCTTACATACATACATGCTTACATCTCAACAGCTAACTACAAAATGGCAGTCATGCTAGCATGTGCTCAGTATTTATACACTTGTGCAAGCCCTTGGATAGCTTTTTAAAGATACATACACACACATTGATTTACATCCTCCCTCTTAAAAAGATTGCCCTTAGTAAAAATAACATTAAAGTCAGACATGGATTATTATGGACATTAGAAACAAAACACAATGTTCATTTCCAAGTTGCGTGTATCTATTACATGGTCTGGAGATATGACCAGATCTCGTAACATAACAATCTGGACTAAATTTAGCAACAGGGACAGTCTTCGGTGAACAGCTCGTATCAGGAACTTCTGGATTCATCACACGAATAGGAATATTCTCTGGAATTTCCTCTGGAATTGGAACACTGGACAACACATTTTGAGATAAAGAGTCTTTCTCACCGGCCATGTGCTGTGGTATAAGCTCGGAAACTTGTCTCAAATGTTTCTAATTCCACCTAAACTCTGCTCCTTGTGATTCCACAATGTACAATCTCAGCTCTGGGCAAATATTCTTCACAACACCAGTCCAATCATAACCTTTGGACGTTTGCATCCTTACCACTTTTCCTTCTCGTAATGGTTTGAGCAGTTTGCTGGTCTTATCGTAGTAGGACTTCTTGGCTAAATGCTTCTTCAACAGATTGGCTTTCACTCACCTGTTTTTCTTGACACATGGAACTAGCAATTGACTAGTGATTGGTAATGTGGTTCTGGCTTGTCTTGCCAGAAGTCTCTGGACAGGTGAACCAAGATGTTTATCATGAGGAATGTTTCTGAGATTCAAGAGATTCAGGAAAACATCACTATTATCTTCTTTTGACTTCTTGAGCTGCAGATTCTGCCAAACCATTTGATTGTGGATACTCTGGGCTACTTGTGACATGAGTAAAGTCCCATTCTTCAGCAAATCTTTTAAACTGTTGGCTTGTATACTGCGTACCATTGTCAGAAATAAATGTGCAGACTATCGTGGACTGCGAAATGATGCTTCATCTTAGTAATGACGGTACTGGATGCTAGGTTGGAAAGTAGGTCAGTCTCAAACCAATTGGAATAAAAGTCTACTAATACCAAATAATGTTGACCATTCCATTCGAAGATGTTGGTGGCTACTGTCGACAAGGTAGTTCAGGAATCTGGTTCAGCTGAAGTGGTTCTTTCTGTTTATGTGGCTTAGTACTATTACACACAATACACGATAAAAGTACTCTCTCAATGTCTTGTGACATAGAAGGCCAAAATACTAGTCCTCTCCACCTTCTTTTGGTAGAGTCAGATCCTGGGTGACCACAATGCAAGACAGTAATGTACTCTTGTTGCAAGGACTTTGGAACAATGACTTTTAGATATTTTATAATGATACATTTGTCAGACAAAATCTCATATCTGTAAAGAAAATAAGGTTGCACTTCTTGAAATAAACTGGATTGCTTTGACAGCCATCCTTGATTGATAAAGTTTTCGAGCCGCTGTAAAACTGGATCTGTAGCTATATGATCTCTCAACTCGTGTAGAAGAAAAATGTCTCACTTCCATGACTTCAAAATCAAGATTCTCATTCTTATGCTGTTCTGTGGTGTTTATGGGCGATCTGATTAATGTGTCAGCAAGATAAAGAAGTTTGCCTTTCTTCTAGACAAGAGTGAAATTATACTTTTGCAATCCCAACATCATGCATTGCAGTCTGACTGGAGCTGAATGCATAGGCTTTCACAAGATAGTAACTAGAGGTTGGTGGTCTGTTTCGATACGGATAGGTCTACCATAAACATAATCATGAAACTTTGAACATGCAAACACAATTGCCAAATGCTTCTTTTCTATCTGGGCATACTGCATTTCAGTTTGGGTAAGAGTTCTCGATGCCTAGGCAATAGGCTGACCCTCTTGTAGAATGACTGCATCAAGACCAAATTTCGAAGTATCACATGAAAAAGTGACTGGCTTGTGAACGTCATAGTATCTGAGAATTGGTGGACTGGCAGTTCTCTGTTTCAGGATATCAAATGTACTTTGGTGTTGCTTTAACCAAGACCAGGATACATCTTTACATGTCAGCTGTCTAAACGTGCTGATAGTTGGCTCAGGTCTGGAATGAACTTGCCTAGATAGTTAACCATGCCAAGAAAACATTGCAGGGCTTGAACATTGTCTGAACCTGATATCTCGAGAATGGCTGTTTACTTTGAAGGGTCTGGTTGTAGGCCTGAACTAGTAAATAAATGACCAACATAAGTAACCTCTTGTAGCCTAAATTTGCATTTCTGTGAATTGAGCTTAAGATTCACTTGACATGCTCTTTCCAGAACTTTTCTGAGGTTTCAGTCATGCTCAGCTTCACCTTTACCTCCTACTAGTATGTTGTGTACTATAATAACATAAGGATACACAGAAAAAAGTTGCACCGTTGCACGTTGAAAGACTTCACTTGCAGAATTTATCCCAAATGGCATTCTCAAAAATCTGTACCTGCCAAACGGAGTACTGAAAGACGTTAGCAATAAGGATTTCTTGTCAAGCTTAATCTGCCAAAATGAACTCTTTGCATCTAAGACAGAAAAAACAGTGGCATTTGGCATCAAAGCTGTGACTTCTTTGATGTGCACATTGGATGATGAGGTCTTTTAAGTGCCTTGTTCAAATATTGTGGATCAATACATATTCTGATGTCATCTGAGATTTTCTTATGAACTACCACCATGGAAGATACCCACTCAGATGGTTCTGCAACTGGATAAACCAGGGTCTATATCATATGAGTGAATCGCACAAATTGTGAACGCTCATAATATCAAACATACCGAACCTCAAAGTGCTTTTTCTGAGATCGCGATACAGTGAAGAATGGGATATTTGCCCTTTCCTCACTGCAGTGCGATCTTGAAGTTGGAGTATATATTTAGCGGGGGGGTGTGGGGGTGCAGCCCCTCACAATAGGAAGTTCAAGGTCCGGTACGTTCGATATTATGAGCATTTGCAATTTGTGCGATTCGCTTATATGATATAGACTCGATAAATCACACCTTGTCACACTATTTTATCCAACTTGGCTTTGACTCTGTCCTACATAGCTACTGGAAATTTTGAGCTGGCCTGATAACTGGATTGACATCTGGATCTAACTTCATGGAGTACACAACTGGAAGCTTTCCTAGTATGTCTTTGAAAAGATCAGCATAGGTAGAAAAATGTACTGGGCAAAATTAGAGGAGTGGTCTTTCAAGCTAACTTGATGGACTTCCTTATTAAATTAAAGCAGTCCCATTTACAAACTGTCTCTGAGCACTAATAATGACTGGACATGCCTCTTGACCACATAGAATAACAAGTAGCAACATCTCCCAGCAGAGTAACAAAAAAGCACTACTGAACCTTCAGTCTGAATTTCTTCACCATCATAAGCAGCAAACTTCACACACTTAGCCAAATCAAGCCTTTCACCATGACACACTCTAGCAAATGTTTCTGCTGACATAACATTGCACTTGGAACATGTATCAACATTGAGCAATATGGGTTTTCCATTTATGTGAACAGTACAAAATACTTCATTCTTTGCCTTAAATCCACTGCATTGACTGTTTCATAAAGCATTGACACAACATCAAAATAAAGAGTAGGGTTGCAGCTCTCTAACTGATCAACTAATTTCTTAAAATGTTCCCTTTTAATAAAAGAGTGTGGGCTTTTTGATTTACAAAACCTTTTGAAATTATTCCTTTTATTATATTTGTGGCATTGCTGACCAAAATCTAAACATTTTCCCTTATAGATTCATGATTTCCACCACAATTATGACAGTTGACAATGAAAATGGTTTGGGGCCTATGCTTTGAGTTTGCTGACTCACTCTTATGCTTCACTGAGACTGTGCAAACTCTGGAACTTGCTGGAAAGCTCTAGGGTTTACCAGTGGGTGCTGCAGGGGCTACAGCTGCTGCCATGTGCCTGGGCCTGTTTTTTTAACCATGTACTGCATGCTATCAACATGTGCCTTCTAGAGCTGTTCTCATTTGTAAGCATATTTGTGTGCTTTTCTGTGTGCTTGTGTATCTGATCGATCTCACTGGCCATATTCACAGTTAAATCACTGTCACAAAGCAAAATATTTCTCACAGCATGATCTTTAATACCACACACAAGTCTGTCCTTTATCAACTCACCCCTTAAATCACCAAATCTGCACATTTTAGCCTTATTTCTCAAGTCATTTATATATGCTGCAAAAAGTTCACCAGGCTTTTGATCCCTTGTGTAAAATAAGTGCCTTTCCATTTTAACATTTGTCTGGGGGTTACACATTTCTCTAAATTTCCATTTCAAGCACTCAGGGTCCTCCCTTGACTCAGCTGGTACAACAACTTGACAGTTCCTCCCTGTCCTGTATAGATAGCAGGTGCATACACAAATCAAAGCTCCCTCTTAATGGCTTCTGACCCAGCTAAATTAAGGAGAATAAATGCCTTTGTATGGTCATCTTTATCAGAAAATGCAGCCTCTATGAAAATGTTGTACTCTTGCTCAAACACTCTCCAGTTCTCTGCAATATTATTGTCAAACACAAGTGTAGTGGATTTTTGAAATTTGTCTGCTATGCCCACAAAGTATACTCAAACATACTGAAAATATGGCCCTTGCAATTATGTACAAACACACTGTTCTGTGAGCTTATAATAACATTCAAATGCAAAATAAACTCTTCAAAATACTTTACTTTGTGAAATATGCTCTGTAATAGATGTATTTTATGAAATAACTTTACTGTAATACTGCACAAACATGCAAACACTTTATACATTTCTGATAACTCTGATATCTTTAATTAATAGGAAAATATATGCTTAGTGAAAATGCGATTGCTTCCTCTTATTTTATTTGTTTGCAATTTGGACTTTATTTCAAATATTTTCCATGGTAATTCAAATATTTTTATCAATATTGGACATATTGGTTTATTTGAATATAATTTAGAGTGTTGTGTATGCCTTGTTTCATGCTTTGCAGATAAGAAATAGTTTTGAGCAAGTTTTAATATCTGAAATTTGTTTTTGACCTGTTTTATGAATTATGCATGCAGTAGGGATGATTCACTCCTCTATATTCCTCTAATGCCAACCAGGTACCCCTAGGACTCAAATGGAAGAAACTGGAACTCTTTCTAGCAGCAAGTCGTTTTGGTCATGCTTCTTTTAACATCATTGTGACACCCATGCACTGGCCCAGCAATCAAAGAGCCTTAATCCTCACCATTGGCAACAGTGGGGAATGTACACACTGGGAGGATGACAAGTACACACACACACACACACACACACACACACACACACACACACACACACACACACAGTAAAGTGCAATTTCCCTTAAGAGCACACAGAGATCACAGTCAGTCTAGTGCTGGTTTCTCTCTCTTTCTCCAGATCACCAATAAGACTCCCCGCTGGCACAGCTATAGAGTTCAGATCTCAGCTGAGTTGCCAAGCTAAGACCTCCAGCACCCTCTCTGTCCAACCAGTGCTTCATGTCCCTGGCTAAGTAGCTGACACACACACACACACACACACACACACACACACACACACACACACACACACACACACACACACACACACACACACACACACACATCTGGGGAAGGCTGGCACAGGTTTACTAGCATGCCCACTTCTGCCAGACCATAAGGTAGTTCCAGCTGCCACCAGCCACTACTTATCAGTAGGCCCTTAACAAAGGGTGTCCAATCCTACTGTGTAATGTTACTATTAATCCAAATGGTAGTCTGACCAAGACTTGCAATACTATTTAGGAGTGACCTGTACAGTATCACCAAATACATATGCAAGTACTCTCAGTGCTTAAATATGTCTCACAAATATCAGCCACAAAGATAGGTTTAAATATATTTAATAATAAATAATAAAAGAACAAGACAATACTCAGTAAACAAACACACTTACTTCCGAGTCCAAAATCACAGGAAATATTTAAAAAAACATTGCAGAACAGTCTCAAAAAATACAGAAAACAACTAAACTAATCTTTACTATATTCCTAACTATATATAAAAGAGTTAATATGCCCTAAAAACTTACTTACAGCAAGACAATTGCAGGTGTGATGATGAGTGGATGTTTCCAGGTCAAAGACAAAATAGAAAATGCCCAGTATCTCTCTGAGAGAGTTCTTAAATTAATATCATATTACTGCTGGGTTAACTTGGATGACATCACTTTTTGTCCCCTGACTTAAATTCCAAAGCTAAACTCCCCATTGTAGCATTTGACATCTCCTTGTGAAAAATACATAGCCTTCAGATGTTTGCAGTTGCTAGAAGACATAAAATAATAAAACACTTACAAAACAATGCAGAAGGCACCTTAGTTCTAGACATCCTATCTCCTTGCTGCAGTGAAATGAACATTTATAGCACAATCATAAAACAATTTAATTTACTCTTATTTTCTTGAAGTTTTGCAAGCTAACTGTATATATTCCAGTTTCTACTATTAAAACATATACATTTACACAGAAATATAGTTTATATACATTTCTGTTCTTTTCCAGTATGGTACACTGTGGACACATTCTTGAAGCTCAGTACTGTACAAACCCTGTTCAACACACACTTATATACCAGTAGTTAAATGTACACATAACATATAGTTCTAATACATTTGGTAATGCAAGCAATTGCATCATGTTGGTATTCACAAATGACATATAACTATTTACAAATTTCCAGATAGCTAGGCTGAAAGTGTCTCCTTTTGTAACATTTCTATATAAATCATATTAATATTCTCAAATGATATATAATTATTTACAAAATTCCAGCTAGCTGGGCTGGCAGTATTTCCCTTGGCTGAACCCCCCCAAAAAAACTCAAGCTAGTTTTTCAAGTGACCCTTGAGAAACATTGCTTGAAAGAGTTGACTATCTGGGGATACCTTACCCAATTCCCTGTCTTGAGATTCCAGCTGCCTTGGCATTGCTGACCCCAGTACAGTGCTGCACAGTACCATCATATGCCTGCAACCCTAGGCTCCACCATAATAATTTGGGATTTGTCTGGCTGGCTCCCTGCAGCCATATATCCCCCTCAGATTCCTCATGCCTTGTACTGCAGATACTTAGCAAAAGGGCCTCCCTGTCATGGTAAGGTTTCATAATGTTAACATGGTACAGTTTGTGCCCCTGCCTCCTGCCTAGCAGTTCTATCATGCAGTTAACATCACTGACCTTCCTTACCATTTTGGGTCCCTCCCAAAGCAGCCAGCAGCTTATTGTGTCTGACAGGAATGATAACCATTACCTGCTGCTCTATAGCTCAGGTATTCATGTCACATCAGGCCTTTTTCTCCTGTTGGGCTTCTGCTAGGTTCTCCTGGGCCAAGCCCATGAGTTCACTGAGCCTTGTCCTGAGCTTTTGGACATATGCTGCAACAGACTCCTTGTGGGATTCACACTTACCCTCCCATTCATCTTGAATCAAATCTAGAGGTCCCCTCGCCCATTGCCATACAGCAACTGAAAGGGTGAAAAACCTGTGAATTTCTGGGGCACCTCTCTGTAAGGAAACAACAGATGGGGCACATATTCAACAGATGGGGCAAATATTTGTCCCACTCCCTCTTAAACTGGTCTGCAAATGCCCATAGCATCACACACACACACACACACACACACACACACACACACACACACACACACACTCTCTCCCATGGGAAAGGCTGGCACAGGTTTACTAGCTATGCCCCTTTCTTCCCAGAAAATAAGGTGGTTCTGACTGCCACCAGCAACTCTTTATCATTTACTTTAAGGCCCTTAACAAAGGGTGTCCAATCCTACTGTGTAATGTTACTATAATCCAAATGGTAGTTTGACCAAGAGCTAGGCTATAGGAGGTGCCTGTACAGTGTCACAAAATAGACATGCAAGTACTCTAAGAGCTTAAATATCTCTAAACAGACCAGCCACAACTGAAAGGTTTAAATATATTTAATAATAAATAAAAGAATAAGACAATACTCGGTAAGTAATCAGTTACATCGGAGTTCAGAATCACAGAAAATATTTAAATCAACATTGCAGGATAGTCTCAAATAAATAAAGAAAACATCTAAGCTATACTTTACTATATTCCTATCTGAATCTAAAAGAGTTAGTATGTCCTAAAAACTTAATTACAGTAAGGCAAGTGCAGATGTGGTGAGAGTGGATGTTTCCAGGTCAAAGACAAAATACAAAATCCCCCCCCCAGAGAGTTCTTAAATTAATATCAAATATTGCTTGGTTAGCTTGGATGACATCACTTTTTGTCACCTGACATTAGTTCCCAAGCTAAATCCACCAGTGTCAGAAACAACCAACATTTAACATCTCTCTGTGAAAATACATAGCTTTCAGCTGTTTGAAACTGCTAGAGGACATAAAACAATAACACACTTACAAAAAAAACACAAAGAGTCTCCTAGTGTAGACATCCTGTCTCATGTTGACTGAAACCGAAAGATAATCTTTATACCACAATCATAAAACAATTTAATTTCAACTATTTTCTTGAAGTTTTACACGTTAACCCTCTGTGTTCTAGTTCCCATTGTTGCATACATTTACACAATTACAATAGTTAAGCCAGCAGGGTGTGCTGTGGTTACATTTTACCTCAGTACATAGCATACAGTTCTAACACAGTTGTAGCACAAGCATCTTACATGAAGCATGTTGGCATTCATAAATGACACATAACCACTTCCAAAATTCCAGATAACTGGGCTGGCAATATCTCCTTCTGTCACACTTTTATATAAATAATATTAATATTCAAAAATGACATACAATTACTTACAAAATTCCAGATAACTGAGCTGGCAGTTTTTCCCCTTTGTCACATGCACTTTATACAGGTTGACATCCTCAGTGTATGTTACAGAAAGATGTTTGGATGAGTGTCTGACATAGCTGTGGACACACATGCTGTTCTAAAATTATCACATACTGATTTGTGAATGAATATACACTCCAGTTGACTGCAGTGAGACTGGAACACCTATCTATCTACAGAACACAGTACTTAATGCAAGTACCACAGTACAATTCTGTTTTTTATATTGTAAGACAACACTGTATAGCTGATAACAAAACAGAGTCTGCTGAGACAATGGTAGTAGGTGTGTCTCACATGCTGGTATAAATGGTCTCTGGAATGTGAACTAACTGAACACAAACACACACACACACACACACACACACACACACACACACACACACACACACACACACACACACACACACACACACACACACACAAACACACCAGTTTATTGCAGTGAGACTAGGGCCCCTATCTAACTAACTACACAACACAGTACTTACAAGCGCCACAGCACAAGTCTGGCTTTTATAGTGTCAGACAACACTTTATAGCTGATGACATCAGCAGTGTATGTTTGTGAGAAATGTTGGGAAGCCTATATGAAAGGGCTGTGTAGGCAATCTATCATTTACACATATTCCATTTTAGCAGCTATTTTATAATGTATATATATATATATATATATATATATATATATATATATATATATATATATATATCCCAAATACTCTGAAGTAATTGATGTCTAAACTCCTTTTAAGGTATTATTTTTCAACAGCATTATTAGTAGAAAAAGTACAGAGATACTATATATGATTGCATGTCATCTAACTGTATATCAACTGTCTAATGTAATATTTTACTGTTTACATAGGTTCATAGGTTCATAGGTTCATAGGTAGGTACTAGGCTATCAGCCCTAGGGCCCATACAAGCCTAGCCAAAAAATGTACCCTGGCTTTCGCCACCCAAGAAAATTATTTTCTTGTGCCCCTGTTGAGCAGAGCCACAGAAGTGATCCCTGGGGTGAATGTCCCATTTCCCATCCAATCATCAAGATTTTTCTTGAAGAGTGCTAATGAGGAGCTCTGTTTGACATGTGGAGCTTTTCTCCCCGGGCGTCCACTGAAAAAGGACATGTGTCCAGATGGACTTTCCCGGTTAAGAAATGTAAAATAAATAAATAAATAAATAAATGTACAATTCTGAAAATATTTGTTCTCCATGGGACTGGATTGCTGACAGTGGGATACAGACTCATGCTGTTCTGACTACACACACACACACACACACACACACACACACACACACACACACACACACACACACACACACACACACACACACACACATATCAGTTGATTGCAATGAGATTAGAAGCCCTACCTAACTAGTTGCACCAGCTAAAGAAGTCAGTACTTAACTCAAGTGCCACTGCCGAAGTCTGACTTTTATACTGCTGCTGGACAATTTATAATGAATGACATCCTCACTGGATGTTTGCGAGAAGATGCTGGAAGGCCTGTATGAAATGGCTGGGTAGGCATGTGCAACTTTCAAGATATTAGTTCTCCATGTGACTGGATTGATAATAGTAGGATACAGACTGATGTCTGTCTGACTATATACATGCACACTTACACATATATAGAGACACACACATAATGAGGCTGCTGTGGTAAGTTTACCCACATGTACATATATTTCTCCCATCCACAGAACACAGTAGTTAATGACTGCACCATCCTTGAAGTATGTTTTTGCCTTGTCATAGTGGTCTTTAAGTATGATGCCATCATCATTATATGATGTGGATAGCATATCCTTTTAGGACAGTGGTGTGCAAAGTCTGGATTTTGTATTTCCTGTTGTATTTCCAATGTGCAGGTATACTTTAAAAGACAGCTTCTCAAACTAGATGCAAAAAGCTGCCAGGAATGCATGTAGTAGGACTGAGACATATGCAGCTGTTTATCAGTTTGTTGTGTACATTACACACTTATTGTCACACACAGACACACACATTTTTTCTGTTATCAGCATGGATGCAACTGTGTATGTACATGTGTTCATATTTGTGAAGAATTACTATCCATTTTAATACATGCATAAGGCAATCTGAATGTCTATTGTCAGAATAAGGGTTTAAATGATGTAACAATACAGTTGTGCTATTTATTCTTGTGGTGTAGTTGGCATATGGGAACTAGTGCTGACATAACAATTTCAAAGTGCATTAAGAAGGGACGTGATGATTAGTGATCAGCAGTATGGTTTCATGCCGGGAAAGAGCATTACAGATGCGATGTTTGTTCTGAGAGTGTTGATGAAGATGTACAGAGAAGGTCAGAAGGAGTTGCAAAGTGTTTTTGTAGACTTAGAGAAAGCATATGACAGGGTGCCTAGAGAGGAGTTGTGGTATTGTATGAGGAAGGCAGGAGTGTCAGAGAAGTATGTAAGAGTGGTACGGGATATGTACATGGGCAGTGTGACAGGGGTGAGGTCTGCGGTGGGAGTGATGCAGTGATAGATGCATTTAAGATGGAGGTGGGATTACATCAAGGATCAGCTCTGAGCCCTTTCTTATTTGAAATGGTGATGGACAGGTTACCAGACAAGATCAGACAGGAGTCCTGTGGACTATGATGTTTGCAGATGACATTGTGATCTGTAGTGAGAGTAGGGAACAGGTGGAGGAAACCATGGAGATATGTAGATATGCTCTAGAGAGAAGAGAAATGAAGGTCAGCAGGACTAAGACAGAATATATGTGTGTGAATGAGAGGGAGGATAGAGGAATGGTGATGATGCAAGGAGTAGAGGTGGTGAAGGTGGATAAGTTTAAATACTTGGGATAAATAGTTCAGAGTAATGGTGAGTGTGAAAGAGAGGTGAAGAAGAGAGCACAGGCAGGATGGAGTGGGTGGAGAAGCGTGTCAGGAGTGATTTGTGACAGAAGAGTACCAGTAAGAGTGAAAGGGAAGGTCTATAAGAGGGTAGTGAGACCAGCTATGTTATATGGGTTGGAGACAGTGGCACTGACAAAAAGACAGGAGTTAGAGCTGGATGTGGCAGAGTTAAAGATGTTAAGATTTGTACTTGGTGTGACAAGGGTGGACAGGATTAGAAATAAGTATATTAGAGGGTCAGCACAGGTTGGAAGGTTTGGAGACAAAGCCAGAGAGGCAAGATTACGTTGGTTTGGACATGTGCTGAGGATGGATGTTGAGTATATTGGGAAAAAGATGCTAAGGATAAAGCTACCAGGTAACAGGGAAAGAGGAAGTCCTAAGATAAGGTTTATGGATGTGGTGAGAGAGGACATGCAGGTGGATGGTGTGACAGAGCAAGATGCCGAGGTAGGAAGTAATGGAAACAGATGATTTGATGTGGTGACCCCTAATGGGAACAGCTGAAAGAAGATGATGATGGGTGCAGGGCAGACATGACTCAGTGTAAATATGTGTGCAGCCATCAAAAATTGTTTTTACATGGATTTTAATGGAATGAAGAGTAAATGGGTAATAAACATATGTAATATATGCTAATCAGCTCGTTCTATAGTACACTGCTGGGCAGCTGGTTTGTGCGATCAATGACAACGTGTCTGCACATGCAAGATACACATTTAATGACTACTAATTGAACTTGAGAAGTACTTATCCATATTTGCTATGGTAGAAATAGCTACAGATACTGTCGTATTTATAATGTAGTTTATACTGTGTGTGTCAATGAGTTTATGACATTAAAAACTATATGTACTGCTTTCCCTGTTTGCTCAGAGTCAAGCAACAAGTAAATGTGGTTTTCTGCTTTATTGAGAAAATAGTATTACTTCCACTGGGTCACTTTCCTGCTCACAAACATTCCAAGCAGAGAGGCATGGCAGTCAGCACTTTTGGCAGTACTGAGTGTAATAGAAACACCTGCTGCCTAGCTGTCTCTGTGGCAGCAGGTCTAACAGCAGTGAGCTTTTATTTTGAGCACAGATGATACAGGGCTTGAATCCAGCTCAATCTAATTTTTGAACATATTTTTTCAGGATGTAATAAAATGATTATATGTGATATTTTTTTTCCAATATGAGAAGGAATGACTACAATGAAGTACTGTATAAAAAGGAACAGTACTAATTTGATTCATGTCAACAGTACACATATGGATTTGCATATTGATACAGTCATCAGTCTAAACAAATATTATAGGAAATATTTAATATTAATGCCATTAATCTTCTTTAACTGTGTGTTTCTTCAGTGCAGCAAATTTAGGCAGCATTGCACAGCGGTAGCTGTACCATGCCATAGGACTTGGTGCACTATGCCAAACTCTGCACAAACACAAAAGACAAAAAGTGAAGGATTTCATTAAGGATTTATTATTTATGAGTGTGGTGTGTGACTCTATTTTTGACCAGATTAAAGGTGTGAAAATTGGACAGATAGGAAAGTTGTGAAATGAGGGCCAATTAGGGGGAAGAACAAAGGGAAAGCAATATAGGAATGCGCAGGAGGGAATTAGGAACGAGCCATAGCTATCCACTTCTTCAACAGTGTAAAATAAAAATGGACCGAATATTGAATGAATTTGGGTTGTCACTGCAACAAAGATAGGTGACAACAACACAACCATGGTGTGCAGCCAATTGGACCAAATCAACTGTGTCGAGAAGTGACATGTATGATGTGGAGATCTATGTATGGGACGATATTTTTTTGTGGGACAGGTGACCTTTTTTGGGGATTTTCTTTCAGTAAAAGAGGAATGTTGGGTAAGGGACATAGGTATGTCAAGGTCATGTAAATAGGGTAGGTGAGGAAGCAGTTGCAGACAAACAGGACAAACAAGACAGGGATGGTGAGGGACATAAAAGGTTGAGGGACACCATGATTGAGGATAAGGTGGGGACATTAGATGCCCATGCCCATCAAGCATGGGGACAGTAAAAATCTAGTCCTCACTCTCAGAAGTGTTATCACTGTCCCCTTCCTGAGCTTGCTGTTGAAGTGCTTGATGTTTTCTTTTCACAAGCATTCTGGTGAGCATCTTCTCCATCTGGCTGAGGCGTGCACCAATGGTACTTTCTACAATCTCATAAACCATGCCTGGAATCATCACCTCCAGCAATACTTCCAGAGGATACCACTGCACCAGCTGCTGGGATAATGCCACTTGATCTTGAGGGCCCAGGTAGTGCAGTGGCTGCAGAGGCAGAACTGCCAGGTTGGGTCACAGATGTGCTGGGTGTCAGTCCAGCAGCCATTGGAGGAGTGGCAGTCTGAGCCACACTGGTTGGCTTAACTCCCTGTGCTGGAAAACATTTAGTCATTTGTCATAAAGTGATGACATCAGAAGGTTGTGAACACACATATAAAAATAAAATAGTGAGATAAGGGGTGGGGCAAGAGAGAAAAAATAAAAATAAAATTAGAACCATCATATGTCACATACAATAAATTACTACAATATAAATATAAGTTTACTTTTACATTAATTATACTTTTTTAAAAACTAAAAATTAGAACTGATAACTGTTCTAAGCAATTCTTACAATATGCATATATTGCACATATGTTTTTTTTTCAAATAATACAGATTAAGTTAACAGCATGGCATTTATGCCAATTTAGTTGAAATTTTATGTAATTTATTTTTAAATTATTTACACTATATTTGTTACCTGTGTGATTTGAACCCACTACATCTGAATACAACTATTTCAATTGATTACTAGAATTAAGCTACAGAATGAAGCATTCCTGCTTGATTTTACAGTTAAGATATGCATGCGTAATTTGCTACTAATGTATAGAAGAACAATACTTTTGATAAAATAATAAATATTCAATAGTTTCATGCGTACCCTTGCATCTGTTAATCTGTGTCAGTGTTCAATATGGGCCTTCCTGTTCACTGCAATCTCTTGTGCAGCTGTAAAATAAAAAGGAGAGAAAGAGAAAAGAGTATTATGCATAACAGTCCTGGCTGTATCCAGTTATCTATATAAATTAAAGTATCTTTATCTGTATGCTCACACAATTGTGTGATGTCAGCAGTCCTACACTCATCCAGCCACTGATTGAGCTATGCCTGCTTCAGCCTTTTCAGGTCACTGAAGTAGTGCCTGCATTGCTCCCCAGTACATGGAATATCAGTCATACTGGTGACAGCCTTGGCAAGAGTATTTCAAGCTTCTGATTTATATTGAGGCCTGGTATAGTCCCCCTGCAATGTCCTACAGGTGTGGAGCTTCACAAGGAGTCCAATACAGATTATGGACACCTCTACACCCCATCTTTAAGCCCTAAATTGGGCACCTTTCTTTCTTGCTCCTGCCAAATCCACACAGGTCAAACAGCAACCATTAAAGTGTTTTCCCTCCAATTCATATTATCATATTTAAAGTTAGTGCACAAACCCTCACAATGATGCCAACTATGTTTAAACAATGTTAAGTGGAGAGCAACAATGCCAAACATACAGAAAGGCAGTTTATGATTTAGAAAAGGTAACCTGACGGTTGGTATTAGTTTATGGTTGGATGCTGCTGTACCTGTTAGATGACTTAACGTTTCAGACATGTATTTGGGTGTATAAATTTTATGACCTGACACAATTTTTGTGTGGCTTTACACACTGATAAAAGACATTAGTACAACGTGGGATTCAAGCCTATGTAAAATAGACTAGACGTATTTTTCCACATAGGTTTTTTTTCATCCTTGTTACAGAAGAAGTGCTTGTCTGACATGCTCATTAATGATATGGCTACATGAAAGAGTGAGTGGATAACCATGTATGTGTGCGGCCTAAGAAGATCCTGATTAATATATTCATGTGTATGTGACTATCCCTGAATTATGAAGTCCATCTCATGGCAGAAAAGACACTTACAAGTACAGAAACATAATTGCCAGTATACTCTCAGTCACAAATATAATTCATATGTTCTCCAGTGCTATACATAGTTATTATTTACAATTATCTTTACAATGTTCTTTAGTTTTTAAAATTGACTGGATAAGCAAGAATAAAATTTGGAGAGTGCTAGATTAGAACCCTGTATCAACTGTACTGCACATATTAATTTTTAGCAGTTGCCACAGGGAAGACTGGGCAACAGTTATATTTTTACAGTAATTGCTGTGCAGAGTGCTCATTGCAACTGAGACTTTGTTTTTCAGACATGGTCATTAGTTATACATACACATTAAAGACGTGAGTTGTTAACCATGTATGTATGTAACATGAAAGTTCAAAACATAAATGTTTAATTGTAGAACCATAACTTGAACTGATACACACAGACAGTATATATGACATCCCATGCATGCTCAATGCACCTGTTATACATAGTTATTTGTATGTGCAATTATTTATCTGTTGTGAATTTTTTCTGAAAAGTAAAGTGGAACAGCATTAATAAAACCTTTTGTTTGCTGGCTTAGAATCCTAGCTCACCTGTATTGTAGCCCTTACAAGAAGAGCAAGCACCTCCATTATTGTGTATGTGTGTTGACTGCAGTGCAACTCCAATTAGCGTGTTTGTGTGGTGGAAGATCACACATGTTACAATGTATCCTTTTTGAAACGGACAATGTCTGCATGTTGTCTGCAGGTATTCTGAACCTGCAGATGTGTAGAGGCTTGCTGACCACAGTGCAATGCCGCTTAGCATGTTTGCACTGTGGAAAGCAAAAGCTGTAACAATGTAGCCTTTTTGAAATTGACAATGTCTGAATATTGTCTGCTGGTGTTCTGGAACTGCAAGTGTTGTGGAAGCTTGCTGACTGCAGCACAATGCCGCTTAGCATGTTTGTACTGTGGAAGGCAAAAGATGTAGCAATGTATCTTTTATGAAACTGACAATGTCTGCTTGTTGTCTGGGCATTACATCATATTTGTGTGGAGGTGAGCAATGTGTTAACAAGATTAGCAAGCTCAACATGTTTTAATATTATAAAAAAGTAATTATAAGTTTTCATCACTAAAAGATAAACGTGGGACTTGAACATGTGGTTCATCGTGTTTACCAGGTATGCTACACACACACACTTGATTCACAGCTTTAATTTATTTTGTCTTTATCATAGAAGCAAATTCTATTAATTTTAATCTATTTCACCATTTGACTGTATTTGCACTAAGCTGTGTCTCACAGAAATATTAATATTTAAAAAATGAAACATAAACTACATTAAAAATACTTTTTAACACACCTTACAGATTTTACAGAAGTCTAGATTTGAACTGTCAGATTAATGATGACACAAAATACACTAGGGGTGTCTTATCTCTCTTTGCCACAGAAACAACTTTGCAGATGTAATGCAAATCATTGTGCATACAGGCAAGAACAATGTATAAATATTGTCTGTGCTTACATCCCCCCAGGCAATAATCCAAACACCCTTGAAGACATTCTCCACTGGTTATCCACTACCTACCCTCAAGAAACCATTGTAGTTGGCGACTTCAACATAGACTGGAATACTTGTGCCGCTGAATCCCCTACCACCCATATAAATCTTCATGGGTTCACACAAATAATATTTCCCCTCCAAGGTTCAGTAAACCCACTAACAAAGAAAGTATCCTAGATTGGATACTTATCAATAGTCATCCCCATACGTACAAGTCAGGGACCCTCCCCAGTGACCTAAGTGGTCACTCTCTAACCTACATTATTAAGCATAAGTCTGACATCCCCCACCTACCCACACTCAAAACAATTAGAAATAACAAGAACTTCAACCCTACCAATTTCCAAAATAAACTTAAATCCTGCAACTGGTCAATCCTAAAACAACTGCCACTAGAAGATGCAGTTGCATACTTTAATATTAAATTCCTTACCATCTTTGACTCTCATGCTCCCACACGCATTATTAGAACTAATACAAAAGTTGCACTATGGCTTACAAAAGATACCAGATTAAAAATCTAACTAGAAATAAATCCTGAGCCTCCTGGTGAGCAACTAAAGCCCCTCTTGACTAACTGAGATATCATCAGCTTAGGAATGACACAAAAAATCCATTCTGCAAAAAAAAAAAAACTACTACTAAAACCTTCAACAAAAACACCAAAACAAACCCCAAAAGTTCTGGAAAGGTATAAACATACTTCTTCCCCCAGGTCAATCCACCACTCCAATCCCTTCCACCACCACACAAAAATCATCCGAGAACAGTGTCAGCACCTTTAATAGTTTTTTTCACTGACACTATGCAGTCCCTCGCTAGCCAACTAACTCCCACATGCTCTAATTCAACCACAGCCACACCCACTTCCCAACTCTCATTTAGTTTCCAACCAGTCTCTATGTCACTTATCCGATCCCTACTTAGTAAATTAAAACCAACCACCTTATCTGCAGACCTCCTCCCTGTGGAGTACTTACAAAAAGCTGTAGATGCTATTGCATTCCTCAACTCCATCTTGATCAATAGAACCATAATAGAATCTTCCATCCCCTCTATCTGGAAAACATCCCATGTTATACCACTTCACAAAGGTGGTAGTTCCAAAGAACTGTCAAATTATAGACCCATTGCCAACCTTTCACCACTGGCCAAAATAATGGAGAAGGGCATCCACAAACAGCTACCGCACGATCTCATTCAGAACAATCTATTGGCAAACTCTCAACAAGGCTTTAGGCCATACCACAGCACCACCTCCATCCTCCTTTCTTTCACCAATGTTATAAACCATAATTGTAACAACAATAAACTTTCCTCAGCCCTTTTTCTTGAACTCTCAAAGGCCTTTGATATGGTTAACCACCAACTACTCATTCACACTCTGAAAAAAATTTCCCTGGATAGCCATGCTATTCAGTGGTTCCAATCCTATCTGAGTGGTAGACAACAGGCTGTACTCTGGCAGAACAAGCTGTCCACCCTATTACCTCTTACTCTTGGTGTCCCCCAGGGCTCTATATTAGGTCCCCTACTTTTTTCAATTTTTATTAATGACCTTAATACTGTCATCCCAGATGCAACTTGCACCCAATACACTAATGATTCAACTTTGATCTGCTCGGCCTCCTCCTCGACAAACCTCCAGACCTTATCCCAGATAACTTTCAACACAGTCAAAAATTGGCTCTCTGATCATCGTCTGCTCTTGAACCCTAACAAAACTAAGTTACTACTTTTCTCCCTCACTCATAGGTCCACTCCACTTTCCTTTACTATAAAATCAAACAATGGTACCGTTATTTCCCCAGATGCCCATACTAAACTTTTAGGGGTAATAAAAGACAATAACCTCAAATTTGATAAGCATATCAATCAAACCATCAAAACCATTAATAAGAAACTCGGATCACTATATAAAAATAAACCTAAAAAAAGGTAGCCATGTAGCTAGAGAACTTGAAGGTGAGAAGAGTTGTATATGTGGAGAACACGGAAGTTTGCTCTTCATTCTGATTTATCTGCACAGAAGGCTTCTGATCTTGCTAAGGTATGATTGTATTTTTCAAGTGCATGCTAGATTTGTTAACATGTTACAAAGATAAAAAAATTATATATAAATGTATAAGAAAATGGAACTTTATTTGTATGCCCATTTTATAGTTTACTGTTGGCACAGGCATTTTTAGCAGGCATTTTATGTTTTCAGATAGTGAGCCCTTATTAACTTTTATCATAAGTGTTTTTGTTACAACTGGTTATCTTATACTCTTATGTTATTTCAGAGAAATGTAATTTACTATATTATCAATGATGGTTGTTCAGTTTCTAAGATGGCCCATAGACACCTCCAAGGGAGTGCTAGGCACAGTGAAAACTGATTGGCAATCATATAACATTGACTTTTCTGTTGTAAATGTGTACACATATTTTCTGAGAATTGAGTTGAAAGCATTTATTACAATGTAATTATGTGGTATTCCTTGATTTGTACAAACTGTCACTTACCTGTTATTTTGAGGGTGGGGGGGCCAAGTACCATTTGTGTTTTGCCACAATAAAAGTTGTGTTTCAAGAGGTTTGCTCTTGAAATTGTGTAGTCATCAGTGGCAGCTAGTGACTTCAAATCAAGCGGGGGGCTGCAAGAGACAGCTGAATGGGTGTCGCCAATGGGAAGGGGTGTGACCAACTAGAAAGGGATGGAGCTGTGCTCAAAACCACAAAAACTGGGACTTTAATTAAATACTCTGCCCTGGGTGCCAAACTGTCATTATGAGACTCCAATCAATACAAAATGAAGTGTAGAAGAAAAAAATATTTCAGTGCATTGGCTACATAACAGCTTACTTAATATCTAGATGGAAACAAAAAGGTTGTTAGGCATGAAAAAAATAAATTACTTTTTAAATACATTACAGGAATGCCAGTCAAAATCAAGTATAAAAAAACAAGCAGCTCTCAACTCAAACCACTTCTCCTTCAACTGCAGTTCTAATTATAATTTATATTCAGCTTTATATTAGTACCAAGTAACATGCTGAAAGTAAATACCCCCACTTGTAAAATGTTTCTTATCCAAAAAAGACCTGCTGCATGACAATAAATATCTACTTGTTTCATGGGGAAAACATGATCAAAGTAAAAAATGAACAGCAAACAAGAATCAAGCTCAAGATAAATTGCTTAAAAGATTACTGCAAAGGTTATGGACCACACATGATAAATTAGCATTCTGTTTAGTTTACAGATTAAGCCTGCAAAGATGACTGCAAGTCTCCAACAAATTTAAGAAGCTTCTGAAAATACTGTAATCCTGTCCTTTATTACAAATACTGTCATGTGCATTTCAATACCCAAGGCTTATAAGCTATCTAGTAAATATTCTCTGCATGGCAACAACAAAAAGGATTTCAATATTGGTAATTCTTTAACAGTATATTTATTAAAGTTTACTTGCATCTTACAATCTCAAACAAGCTTACCTGATGGTCATTAAAGCATTGCTACTTAAACACAGAGCAATAGGCACTGAAACAACATGCATTAACATATATACAATTCAAAAACCTATAAATGTCAGAACATTATTTAACTATATACATTAGCTTCTATAGAGGAGAAATCAATAATACATTTATGTAGATTGTGAAGAATGATAAACCATTTCATAAATCTTTGTCTATTTTCTCAAATATCTCCAGTATTTTCATCCAAGAGTTATAAAGTGATGTAGGTCTGGTTGTTCTGTTCTTTAGTGTAGATGTTTCTATATGTCCAACCATCAAGGATAGGTTTTTAAACTCCTTAAATGTGGGAAAAGACTTGCTTTTCCAGTGTATGGTGATAATTTTATGTGCAACTGCCATCAGTGCCTATAGTATCTTGAAATCTTTTTTGGCACACAATCCGGGATAGGGGTGTTGAATAATATCATTTATTTTGTTAATTGATAATTATCATTGAAGAAAATCTGAAAAAATAATTAATATTTTTCCAATACAATGTGAGACACTTACAATCATAGAAAATATGTTGCCAGTCAGCTCTTATTTTAGCTTGACATCTCCAGCACTTATCTTCACTAGCAAATAATTTGGCTAATTTGTGCGGTGTGTAAAAACTTTTGTTTAAATATCTCCAAGTAAATAACTGCCAATATATTGACAAAGTTGATTGTTTTGATGATTTTAAGATAATCTTTTTCTCTTCTTCATTAGGAGGGTGGTTGTTTATTTGTTTATTTTATTTTAATAAGTTTGTAAATATTAGACAGGTAATTCATTACCTTGATAAGGTTTATTTGTGATTATAATATATATATATATATATATATATATATATATATATATATATATATATATGTATATATGGTCCCACTTCACAAAGGCGGTGCCTCCACCGACCCTGGTAATTACCGTCCCATCAGCTTGACAAGCCTTATCTGCAAAGCCATGGAGAAGATCATAATGGAACTCATAAATAAAGACATAGGGAACTTGCAGACTTTGGATCCAACCCAGTTCGGCTTTGTCAAAGGCAGATCATGCCTTTTAAACTTGGTTGACTTTTTGAAACAGTCACCAAGGCCATTGATGAGGGAAAGGCAGTCCATACAGCCTCGACCTGGCAAAGGGCATCGACACAATACCCCACTCAGGTATCATTGAAAAACTCATCAGCTTAAATGTAAACCCATACATCACAAGATGGGTTGCAAACTGGCTAAGTGACAGAACCCACAGGGTCAGAGTTGCTGGCACCATGTCAGACTCAAAGCCTGTCACAAGTGGTGTCCCACAGGCTCAGTCCTGGGCCCACTCTTGTTCGGCATCTACTTTTCTGAAGTACAAGCAAACACAGGAGGGTTATGGCTGACAAAGTTTGCAGATGACTGCAAACTTGGGCGCCATAGTCGAAAACACATCTGACACAGATATCCTTCAAGAGGTCTCACAGAAATGGATAACTGGTGCCAGAGCCATGGCCTAAAGTTAACACAAGAAATGCATAGTCATACCCTTCAGGAAAAAAGGTTACTAGCTACCATATAGGTGGCAATCCACTGAGCACAGAAGAAGTTATCAGGGATCTGGGGACCCAGGTTGACAGTAACCTTTCATTTGACACTCACGTTGCTAAAGTAGTTAGGAAGACCTTCTACATTGCCCACCTGGTCATGAAGGGATTCACTAGATCAAGAGAGAGTCATCGTCCCCTGTACTCATCACTCATCAGACCAATGATTGAGTACAATGCCCCATTAGAATGTATCTGACCCGACACCTGCAGCAGCTGGAAAGGCCCCAAAAGTTCCTCACCAAAAGGATAAAGGGACTCAAAATATGTCTTATGCTGCCCGGAAGAGAACTCCAGCTATATTCAGTCGCCACCCGCTGCTCAGAGGTGACCTGTGCCTGACATACAAGGCCATGTCAAACCCAGATTTGATGAACATGCTTCACCTCAAAAATCTAGATCCTTAGAACTACAAGGGTGGGAGACTTAAACCTTGACACGGTTATTAATAGGATGTGCTGGAGGGACAGATTCATCACCCAGAGACTCCCTATGCTGTGGAACAAAATCCTGGTACATGTGAAGCAGAACACCTCACTGGCCATGTGTTCAAGAAATCTTGACCAATGGATGGGAGATCACAGATATACCCCAGGGATTACCTCAGTGTCACTGCTTGACAGAGGCACAGGAAAATAATGGGCATAGTTTTCTTCAAATTAAAAGCCACAAAGACTCTGGGCTAGGCTTATAAATGCCCTTGGGTAGATAGCCTAGTATGAACCTATGAACCTATAATAAGATATTCAATAAATTCTGGAACAGTTTGTCTGACTGTTACTTGCATTTATTCAGTTCTATTTAAAAGGTATTGTCTTAGATTTTGTAGAAGTAGCCATGAATCATTATTTATATTATATCTGTTAATTATTTGATCATTAGTTAATATTTTTCCTTGTTCTACCAGTTGATGCCAATAGTTTATTGTACCTTTCTTTAGTATATGTATTTTTTAAATTTGGGATGTATCAAGAATAGCAGTTGCAAAGGCTATTGGAAAGGTAAAAAGCAAGAATTAATATTTGGGACTTTTGTATTTTTTAAAAGTTGTTAAGGTAATATTTGTATACTTTGAGGGCAATTTATTGCTTTTATTTTTCCCTACTAGGTGATCTTTTAACAACCAGACTAGTGGTGATGGTATGATGGTTAAACAGTCTTTTATATGATTTTGACTAAGTTCTATATAAATTTGTTCAGGGATTTTTTTCCAAATAGGCATATAATGAGTATTTAACCATAAGGTTATATTTTTGACCACAGATGATATAATATATGTCTCAATGTCTGGTAGATTAATTCCTCCTTCTTCCCAATTTTGTAGATGTTTATTTAAAGCAATTCGAGGTTTATTTGGGCACCACAAGAAGTTTAGTATTAATGTGTTAAATCTTTGGATGATATACTTGGGAGGTGGCAATGAAAAGCTTTATATTAGATATAATATCTTGGGAAAAATGATTGACTTAATAAGATATAGCCTGTCTCCCCATTGTGAATATATATTTGTTCCAGTTAGATATTGCTTGCTCTAGTTTATCTAATGATTTTTTATTATTAAATATAAGTGAGTCTGTTAAATCTTCAAGCAGATCTATACCTAAATATAATATTTTGTTGCCTTCTGCTAGGAATTTGGAATATTTTTTGTTTATATGTTTCTTTTTGGTATTGCATGACATGAATTTTGTTTTATTTTCATTAAAGTGTAAACTTGAGACACTTTGAAAGTCTTTTATGTCATTAAATAAAGCCTGTAAAGATTTTTTATTGTCTGAAAGGGTTAAAAGTATGCCATCAGCAAAAAGTTGTAGTTTAAGGTTCAAAGTTTTTTTTAATATATATTCCTTTTATGTTATTGTTTGACCTAATTTGATTTGCAAAAGGTTCTATTATTAAGGCAAATAGCAGTGGTGATAAAGGGCAACCTTGTTTAGTTCCCTTTTTAATTTGTATAGGTCCTGATCTATAGGATCTTAATTTAACATATGCTATAGATTATTTATATAATGATTGGATGAGAGTGTTAAAATTTGTGGGAAAATTATATCCTTTTAAGACTAATGTTAGAAAGTTCCAGTTAACAGAATCAAAGGCTTTCTTAATGTCTAGAGAAATTATGTTTAAATCAAAATTTATTTGTTTAATATAATCTATTAATGTCAAAATTCTTTTAAGGTTGTCATATGTATTTCTTCCTTTGATAAAGCCTGTTTGGTCTTCATGGATTAACATGGGAAGAAAGTGCTTGATTCTGTCTGCATACATTGCCATGAACATTTTATAATCTATGTTTAACAATGATATTTGTCTATATGATGGGCATTGTTTCTCATCTTTGCCTACTTTAAGTATAGGGGATATCAGTGATTATTTCCAGGAGGGTGGGATATTTATATCTTGTTTTACTATGTTATATACTTTCAAAAGTAAGGATATAGCCTGATTAGGGATTCATTTATACATTTCAGGTAATATATTATCTGGGTCAGGTGCTTTATTTACTTTAAGTTTTTTCATTTGTGATTTCAGTTCCATCATAGTAATTGAATTATTTATAGTGTCTATTTGTTTCTGTGTTAACCTAGTAAGAATTTTATTTCCAAGGTAATTTTCTAAATCTTTACTGGGTATTTATTGAGAATTTAAAGAATTATCGGAGTTGTATTGTTGTCTAAATGCTTCCAAAATATTATTTAGATCTGTTACTTTTTTCTTAGTATTAGGTATATAATTTCTTTCATTTGTTTAAATTTGATTTTTTTTTGTTCTGTTTGCTAATTGTTTTTGGTTTTTTGGATTTGTAGAATAAGAATTTTATTTTATTTTCTCTAGATTAACCATAATCTTATGATGTAATATTTCTTCATATGTACTATTGGTTTGTAATAGTTACTGAACTAAGTCTGCATTTCCCTTTTGAACTTCCAGCTTCAGTTTATCAGCTTTCTTTTGTGATTCTAACAAATCTTTATTCCTGGTTTTCCTTTTGTTAATGTACCAAGATAATACCTTCCCATATATATATATATATATATATATATATATATATATATATATATATATATGATTTTAATGAGTCCCAAATATATATTTCAGAGATGTCTTCTGTTATGTTTAAATCTAGAAATGTTTTAATTTCTTTTTCAAAGAATTCTTTAAACTCTGTTAGTTTTGTGATGTAAGATGGTATTCTTGTGATGGGATTTGTATCTGTATGCTTACATTCTATCTCAAAAACTAGAGAGTTATGGTCAGATAGTGGACAATTTATTATTTTAACTTTATCAATTTTTGTTATTAAGTCATTAGATATGTATATACTGTCTATTTTAGAGTTAGTTCTATGCCTATTTGAGTAAAGGGAATAAATTAATGAGTCTGCGTCAGCAAATTCATTTATATATTTTATGCACATTGTATCTGTGAATTTTAAAAATGCCTTTGAAATATTTTTTTATTTTTATTTATTTATTTCAGTTTGTTAACCGGGAAAGTCCATTGGGCTAAGATAGCCCATTTTCAATGGCGGTCCAAGGAGAAAAGCTCCAGACAGAAAGACAATATATAATGTATTAGTACAGCATATAAGAACAACAGTTTAACATTCAATATACACCATGACAAGATTTTACATATCTTGAAATGTATGAGCTGAAATAGGTAGTTTTTTTCTTGCAGTTTTTGAATCTGTGTCTCCTGCTATTATCAGGCTACCTTTGGCTAAGTGGATTATTTCTTCAAAATGATGCTTAACTGTTTCTAGTCCAAGTCCTGGTATCCAGTAAAAATTTTACTAAAGTATAGATTTTCTTATTTAATTCCATAGACACTAGACAAAACATGCCAGCTGTATCATGATAGGTGTTAATTATTCTGGAAGATATGATTTCATTACGGATTAATATGGCTACTCCTCATTTCTTTTGTTTATATTGAGAGCTTGCTAGTACTGTGTTGTTGGTAATATTAATATTGTTTATATCTATGTCTAACAAGTGTGTCTCTTGTAAACATACTATTTGTGGCTTATGTAAGCTTACATATTTGAATAAACTTCTCCTCTTACTACTATTGTTCAGACCATTGATATTTATAGATAAACATTTCATATTTTACTTTATGTTTGATTTGTATGAGAGTTTAAGGAAGCAATTTTGACCTTTGGTTTTGTTTTATAGAAATTTGTTGATTCTTTCTTCATATATGTATTCTGTATATTTCCTGTAGACATCAAACCATTATAACAGAAAAAATGAACTGCTAATTTTATGATTTCAAATCGTATAATATAATCCCTATCTCTATGAGATAAAAATACCTTTTTGCCTGACTAGTAAAACTACCCAGACAAACCTTCTAACCTTGTGAATAGTGTTTAGACTAATCTCTCTTAACCTTTAAATCAGTATAACATTATTTACATAGCTTAAAAGAATATAATCAGCTAAAAAGTAAAATGTAAAAGTAAATATGTGAAAATGTGTATTAAATATTGTTATCTACACATCTAAATTTCATAACATGCTTAACACAGTAACAATGCTCTTATTTTATATTTAAGTTTCCAATCAGGATTCAAAAGTAAGACTTCAAACTTAACATTCAGTATTATTTCAAAATCATGTAGTAGTTTACATGTCATTCTAATACAATCAAGTTGTTTTTGGTTCTTATTAAAGATGTTCCGGTACCTTTATATGAAGTTTAGATTAGGTACTTTGTTCAGGTTTCACATTATTTTATATTATTTCTAAACCATTTAGCAACATTTAATTATGTCTATCTTGTCTTATACTTGTCATAAAGATATCTTAATATTAATAATATACTTCTGAATAAATATTTCCATCTGTATATAAGTATGGAACATATTCTAAAAACAGAGTTATAATAATTGCTCGTTAAAACAAATGAAATAACTGACTTTCTGGGTTTGCATGAACCAAATGTATAACAGTTGTCTGTATCAGAAAAGGGGGCTATGTTCCTGGAACTGGTAGCATCTATTACATTACCGATATAAATAGTTTAATGATGAAGTGCTACATAGAGATAGACAAAATGTTGTAACCATATAAAGAGCTGTAATGTGTAATGAACAGGAGTTTAAACTTCTGAGGTTTACATGCATATTAAATTATTTAAGACACTTTTCCTTTATACCATTACCAGTCCGTGCCACCTCATCTTACCAGTACTTCAGTAGCAGACACAAGTTTCACTGTGACAAGTATATCTATATAGGTGATACGTTTCTTTTTAATGGAAAAGTGTCTAAGTCACAATGCAGTTCGTGTTTCAGTGGCTGCTAATAAATACTTAACCAGAATACAGCAGCTGCCCTTCTAATTTTGAAAACAACCGTAGAGGATATCTGAAAACTGCCGCAGCTGCTAGTAAGATTTCCACCAAAATGCCACCTTAAGATTCAGTTTGCTACTCTCTGGGAACTGATGTTCATGATATCCTTACCGATACTTATATAAAGACTTTTAGATGAAATAAAAATCTAAGTCCAATATTGGTCAAAGTGAATCAGAAACAGGGCTGGGACTTGAAACATCAGGTTAAGAAAAAAGTTAATTAGAATATAATCATAACTAGTTTATCTAGCGCCCAATTCAGTGACTCAGTTTAACTATATCAAACCTCTTGCTACATATGTGATAAACAGCCTGCTATAGCTATTTCACCATATAAGAAATGTTGTAAGCCTGACTGTAAATGCAGCATCTGCATTAATTTTTGAATGCTGGTTCACAGATCTATAATTATCAAAACACCTGTAGTGGTGTAGCAACGTTTTATTGGATCTGTTAGTCTTCCTGCTGCACTTGTATTATAGTATCTTCTTTAGTATTCAGACCGACCAACTGTCTCTGCGTTGGGAGAATTTACCTATTTTTATATCTGATTTACCCATGCATATGATATACCCAAGAAAGGCTGCTTGTCATTAAACATTTCTATTTCACTTAATGCTATTTACGTGTTCCAGTAATATGTGACAGGTGCTCATTTTGTATTTCTGCTTACAGAAGGACAAGCTGGTAGGGGCTCAACGGAAAAGCACCTCATTTAGCATATTTTTAGTCTTAATAACGTGTACAGGATGACGGAAATGTAAAATTTCTTATTTGATGTGTCAGGTAGTTTGAATAGCTGAATTTGTGTTTTAACGAGTATTTATATACATGCTCTTATAGTTAGCAGTACTGAAATTGTAAAAAGCAAGTGTACTTCTATGTTTTGTGTCTCTGCATTATGAGATTGTGATTACATACTTTTAAGAGATGACGTACGCAGGGGAAAGAATGGTCACAGAATGAGTTTAACATTTCTGGTGTGGATAATGCTTTAAAATTCATGTAAACAGCTCGAGGAACAGGCAGGAAGGAAAATATGATTTTTCTCCTTCTTGAGTAAGGTAACGTTCACGCCACTATAATGTATTGTTCGCAGTTGTATAATTTGTAAATGTAACTGCTCCTATGTTAAGTGCAAAATGCTGCAAAGCACAACACAAAATGAAAGTTTCACTAATCGCTCCTGCAAGTGTTCTGTTTTAGTTTAAAAAATTCCAATACTTGTAATTAAATATCTAGTTTAAGAGGTCGTGTAATAATAAATTCTAAACATTTTAATAGCCTTGTTAGTTCATTTTATCACAAAGTAATCTAACATTTACATGGCAATGAAACAGTCTCTATGACAACTTGATAATCAGGAATGTTCATTGATAAAGCAACATTTACTAGCTGTTTCTATAAATAATCCAATTAATTTAGAGCATCTATAACTGAACATTTAGTTAAGACTACAACCAATAAAAAAGTTCAAATACTTTTAGCAACCCATTTAATCTATCATATCAAGGACTTATCAAGCATTTGCATGTCAGTGTATGCTCATATTAGGCCACTTCTATTTGTTATTGCTTTATATGTTAACTATATGGAAATATTTATATATTTATTTATAGGTTTAACCAAATGAATATGAAAGTAATTTATAAATGACTGTAGTAAAGAAATTGCTCTATTTTAATAATTCTAATAATAATAAATTAATAACTGTAAAGGTGTTCCTGTTTCATGTTGGTTTGAAGACAAGAAAACACTCTCTTTTTTTGTTTTTTTTTTCCAAACATTTACATTATGTAAAATATGAATGTTTATTTGTCCTTTAGTTTTTTCCTCTTTTGTTCAACAGTCTTCCAGTTGTTGGGTTCTGCATTTCTTTTGGGTGTACTGTTTGACCATTTCATAGATTCTTCTTGTGTTAAGATGTTGTCATTAGAAAGATACTTTATTGCTGAGTCCACTGTTTCAAATATTTTTATTCCCTCTGGTAGGAAGATTCTCAGTCTTGCTGGAAACAGAAGATGAGTTTTCAGTTGCTTCTTTTTTATAACTTTTATTATTGGTAGGAATTCTTTTTATTTTGGAAACTACTTTAACAGAATAGTCATTATCAAATCTGATTAAAGCATTATTATACTTGATGGGTGAATTTGCCCAGGCATTTCTTAAGATAAGATCTTTGTCCTGTGTAGAGAAAAGTTTCACAATTATGGATCTCGGCTTGTTTTTGACTGAAGAAGTATTTCCAGAGGCTGTTAATGAACTGTATGCTCATTGTATGCCATATGAAAGGCCTTCAGGTAATTTCACTATGTTTGGTATCCAGGTGGTGAGAACGTTTATTATATCTCCTTCTGCTTTTTCTGGTAAACCATATATTCGGATGTTGTTTCTTCTTGTTCGGTTTTCCATATCATCAAGCTTTTCTAATAAGTTTGTATTTTGTTGTAACAAAAATTCTGTTTGTTGTTCTTCTGTTAGAAGTCTAGAGTCAATGTCATTTAATGACTGTTCTATAAGTGAAATTTGCCCTTTCTGTTAAATAAACATTTCCTGAAGTTGTTCAAGTTGTTGAGAGCACTTTTCTTTAAAAGTATCTATTTTGTTATCCATCTTATCTATCTTAATTGTAAGTTCCTGTATATTTGAAATAAGAGAATGCAGTTCCTTTTTGATGGAAGAATCCTGAGTTGAGTTCTTGAGATGACACATGATGTATGAATGTGGTGTTGTCTTTCCAGTGGTTAATTTGACAGGAATTATCCAAAAATAAACAATAAAATTTATTATGTAGATGCTCCAAAGTATTAATAATTAGTTAATAGTAGAAATTTCCTCAAATTGTTCCTTATTTCATAAAATTCCTGTCAGGAATAGTAATTAGGTAAGAGAACTGAGAGAAAGTGCTGCTAACTGATTACCATCTTGGCCACGCCCCCCAACATGCATTTTCTGAATAATAAGAAGTATAACTCAACAGTATAAAAATATGACAGAAAACCAGAACATTCTGCAAAATCAAGGACAAATCAAAAGCCACTGTAGTACTTGTGTCTACCTTGGATGGGGGGATACTCTGCACACTTACACTGCATAACTGCTCCTTGCCTTGCTTGGACACATCCAGAATCACTACATGGGGGAGTGGGGTGCAACAAGTATGTCACAATTTGAAATGTCTCTGGCTGACGGTGATGGCCCTGACACATTTTTCATACTTCTCAACCTCAGAGCAAGAAATCTGGACAAAGCCATAAATAGAATAGGACAAAGGCCCCAAAATAAGGACAACTTTTAAATATTGCTCTTATAAACTTAGAAAGATAATAGAATAGTAGGTCATGCGTTAGTATGAATTTTCTGAAGGGTATGAAATCTGAAACTCAAATGTCTGTCATTATTTTCTAACTTCAATCTTTAATGATTTGCCACTAATTTGCCAGAAAACCACAATTTTATGAAAAACAGACCAAAAATATGATGCGAAAATATAAAATAGCCACACAATACAGCCGGGAACCTGTCAAAGAAGGGACAATTTTTTTAATATTAGTGCTGTTAAGTTGAGCAGCTGACAAAATAAGACAATCTATGTGCATTTCTGAAATAAAAGTAATCTATAATTCTGATCATTACAATTATTTATTAATTGTAAACCCTCCATGTTTTCTTCCAAAATTGCCATTTTGCAGAGAGCTTATTGGGGGGGGGCAACATTTGGGGTGAAAATCGGGGACAGCTGAGAGGTTTGGATATACCTAATTCTATAAAGCAATTTATTTGCTTGTACCTCTCAACCTCTTAATGCAGGAAATCTAGACAAGGCTAACTGTATTAGGGGGAACATACAAACAGTACTAAAAATTGCTCTTGTATAAACTTAGACAGTTGATAGAATAACAGGTCTAGCATGCATTTTTCTGAAGGGTATAAAGTCTGAAACTCAATGTCTGTCATTATTTAGTGACTTCATTCCTAAATGATTTGCCAGAAAACCACACATTTTATGAGGAACAAACCAACAATAAGAAGCAAAAATCTATTCCATCTGCAAAAATCTGGACAGTTGAGAAGTATAGTTCAGCCACGGCTGTCTTTTAGTTTGCTGCCCTTCCCCCTCACAAAATCTTGGTTGAATGGGGCCTACCCCCGGCAGCCATTCCAATGTCCCATTACTTGGCTCTTTCACCCCATTTACCAAAAACAGTGCAATGTGCATACTGCTTTACTTCTGTAATTATTTGGATTTAATTTAAAAGTGTTATTTTGCATTTTACAGCACATACACTAATAGACATCTGCTAAACAAAGCAATGCAGTCTCACAATGAAAATAGACTTAGCATTAAAACCTCTCTGCCCTTGAAACTCACATTCATTGAAACAGCACTGAAACCCACAGTCAAAGAAAATACATCTGGCCAGTGGCAGATAAAGATTAACTTTGGGCTGTTTTTAAATCATAGGCCCCTTGCACATGAAACATACATGTGTTCTTTGATACATCTTCCTGATTGTATTAGATTACATTGTATAATATAGTACAGGTGTTAGAGGGTGTTTTAAATTTATTGTTTTGAACATTTTTCCAGTAAATAATGAAACAAAATGCATGCACCAATAATGACAAAACTGCCCAGTTCAGA
The DNA here is from genome assembly GCF_019279795.1 of Protopterus annectens. Lineage (NCBI taxonomy): Eukaryota > Metazoa > Chordata > Ceratodontiformes > Protopteridae > Protopterus > Protopterus annectens. The sequence goes on along the minus strand of NC_056737.1, from coordinate 1,083,040,809 downwards.
ACATTTCCATCATAAAAGTCTACTCAACTTTTTGCAATCCATCAATATCAGTAAATATGCACAATCTCTGCAGAAGTAAAAGTCATCTAAATAAATCCACATTAAAGAGATATGTAACTAATGAAGATGTTGCTGTTAGCAAATAACTTTATATTTCATTGTTTCATCCACAAATAAAGTGTCTGTTGCCCTTGAGGAATAAATTGTGTATGTTACATTAAAAAAATGATAAGCTAGTAATATTGCAGTAGGGACTGGATGGCAAACTGTTAACAGTTTCATAGTTATTAGGTATCTCCACCAAAGAGGACATTCTCAGGACTACAGCATCCATCCCCTTTAAAAGTACAGCACAGTGCAGTAATACAACTACGTACTGTGGGAGTAGAACCCACAGCCTTCTGCATCAAGAGCAAGTACACTACCCATTGTGCTATTAACAATGCAAGCAGACTCAGCATAAGCAGCACTAAACTTCTCTTCCTTGAAGCTCTCAGTTCATTGTAAAATTCACTTGACACTCAACTTTGCAGCACAAGAAATCTGGAAAAAGCCAAAATTTATTGGGGGGACAAAAGCCCAAAAAACCAGGGATACATTTTAAACATTACTTGTATAATCTCAGAAAGTTGCTACGATAAAATGTTGTGTTACCACCATGCATTTCACTGCCATGGCTTGAACCCAGGACCCTGTGCACTACAGTCAGAGCAACATACCACTATGCCAAATCAGCTGTTTCATGAAAAATAGGAAGACTGAAACTTAAATGGCTAGCATTTGATGAATTCAGTTCTCACCATAGCTCTCAATCTCTTACCACAAAACACCTGGACAAAGCCAATAATGGGGGAGTACAGCCCCCAAACATATTCAGTGAATCCAGTACTCACCATAGCTCTCAACCTCTTAGCACAAAAAAAACTGAACAATGCCAATAATGGGGGAATACAACCCCAAACATAGGGACAAATTTCAAATATTGATTGTATAAACATAGAAAATTGCTAGAATAATAGGTGTTGTGTTACCATGTACTTTCTGAAGACTATGAAGTCTGAAATTCAAAGGTCTATCATTATTTAGTGAATTCAAAATCAAGACAAACACAGATTTTATGAGGAACAGAACAGTGCAAAAAATATGAGGCAAAAATCTGAATACTTTCCACAAGTGGCAGTGGGTAGGGAATTTAGGCTCTTGTTACATGCATCCAAGGTACAGGGTTTGAGCCTGTCTCTAACCACCAGGTATATTCTCCTGGGGCATTACACACACACACACACACACACACACACACACACACACACACACACACACACACACACACACACACACACACACACACACTTCTAGCATTCTGAAATGCACGTTTCTGTTGTCCAGTTCCCATCTGCTGCATTCAAAAAGTCCTCAGCTGCCATAGTATGAATCGCATTCATTCAAATTCAATTCCTATCTGCTGCATTCAAAATTTCCACAGCCGCCATAGTATGAATTGCATTCATTCAAATTCAATTCCTGTCCGTCTGCACTGTCACGTTTGCTGTGGCCCTGCGAGAGCAGCTTCAGGCTGCAGGCATTGCTCATTGTGGACCCATGAGAGCAGCTTCAGCCTGCAGGCATTGCAGTCTGATCCCCTTCCAGTCTATGCAGTTGTAACGGCATAGACTTCTAGGGCATCTGTAGTCTGAGTCCTTGTTCCCTAATCTGGACTGCTGTTTAACCAGTCAGGATGAGTATGAGAATGCTGAGAATGCATGTGTGGAGTTCTGGGACTTGTAAATTATCTTTTTGTTTGTTTTTTTTCTTTTTACAGCTGGGGGGGGCTGCAGTCATGCAATCCAATAGCATGGGCCGCCACTGGCCTCCACCATGTGGCCAATTCTGTGGATCGAATGAATGACTTAATGGAATGTGCAGTGTCTGTGATGGAATGTCTGCTGGGAGGGGAATGACATTCATGTGGACATAGGATAGCATCTTCATCTAATGTTAGCCAACAAGGTTGTGCCCAATCACACTCCCATAGTGACATTACTTCCACTGCTCCATCAGTGATTGAGATGTCCACACCCAAACATAGTAGGCCATGGGGTCATGGTCCTGGGCATATTTGTGATGAGAGCTTGTCCAGCAAACATCAGTCACATTCAGATAACAGCAGTGCATCTGACCATGGGCATGAACATGCCAGTGCAACTCCTGGCACAGACAGTTCTCATGGTTTGGAGCAATGACAATGAACTGTTACCTCTACCATACATGGCTCACACCTGTCTAACATGCCAGGATGTAGTGCTAGCACAGAGCATGGCTGTGTTCTTGCAGACACTCACACACACATATGTTTCAACTTGACTGCCCAGAGAGAGACGTACACACATATAACAGTTACATGGGTCATTCATGAGACTTACAGCTCATTCTGTCTCAGTGGCCATTTGATACTTTATCCAAATTTTTCTCTGCCTGCCTGTCTTACTCACACATGCTCACTACCATTTGTGTCAACCTTGGCTTCCTGCCACCCCAAACAACACCTTATGCAAGTGACAATAACTGTGCCATATCTTTGATTTTCTATCTTTCGGATTCAGAGACACATAAGTCTGATGCCCTGGGTGAGCACTTAGTATATATGTGTTTGTGATGCTCTTTTGAAAAATTCTACTGTTTTCTTACATGTGTGTATCTTTGATGCAAGAGGCCTATTAGTTGATAGTGAACACATCTATTGACATAATCAGTGCTGTCACATATTGATGTCATTGCTATAAAAATCACCCACCTTCTAGTAAGTTCCATTAGCAAGTAACATTATGTAAGGACAAACCACAAGAAAATAAAAGAAAAGAAAATTAAAATGAACCACAAGGACAGCAATACAGACCCAAATTTTATTAAATGCTCTATAGCACTCTAGCGCCTCAGCTAACAAGCCTTCCAGGACTCCTGGAAGGCTTGTTAGCTGAGGTGCTAGAGTGTTATAGAGTGTTTAATAAATTTTGGGTCTGTATGTCTGACCTTGTGGTTCATTTTAACAGTATATAAGGATCTGCCATTCATTTGTGTTCCTAGCCATTTATTTTCCTATTCCATGTTCAACACTTACCTTGATAATCCAGCAGTTATAAGAGTTTTAATACAGGGCTGAGTCTGTGTGATGCTACACAGCCATTACATGGGTAAGTAAAGGTTGTGAGCACTGCCTGGCATCAATGTTACTGTATGTATATACATAGGATGAAGGCTTTACCCCATTAATGGTGAACATGTGTGCTATCCATTTCCTTTTGGCCAGAGTGAGGGCATATTGTGCACACTTATGTCTATTGATAGCCACAGCAGCTGGAGATTCACCCTCTGACTCCTCACCTGCTTGTGGCTGTGCTGACTTGCCAGTGGTGGTGGAATGTGTGCTTCTCCCCACTGATGTACCCACTGAAGCTGTTTGCTCAGAATAATATTGTGAAGGATGGCACAGACAGTGTAAATGTTGGTACAAGTACAGAATTGTACTGCCGGGCTCCCCCAGATGTATCCGGGGATCTAAACCATGACTTCAGCAGCCCAAACACACACACTATGTGATATTTCTTGTTTGAGCATGTCTAATTATAGTGTTCTTTGGTGGGTGGATGTACATTTCTGATGGGTGTCATCAGCCGTAACTCTGGTGCATAATCTGCATCTCCCAGTAAATGATCTTGTGGGATAGCCCCCTAGAAAATCTCTAATAAAGTTGAGAGTTGTGCCAGATATGGGAATCATGGTAACTGCCTGGGGTGGCAGCACACACATTCAGGATGATTCCCTTAGTGTGACACACAACCTGGCAGTTAATGGAGCAGAAGCCCTTTCATATTATGTACACCCTTCCCTGTTCCCCAGGTGGTCCTTTGATTTTAGTGTGTGTGCAGTGTATGGCACTCAAGACTTCAATGTAGTATGCTACTGGCTAGAAATTGTGCATAGCCATTGCTCTGTCTTTGGGTATACTGTTAAAATGTATGTAGTCACTGGCATGTTGTAGCATAGCATTTAACAATTGATGGAGGATCTTGGATGCTGTTGCCTGTGACACCCCCAGCATATCCCTGTTGGTCTCTAGAAGGTTCCTGTAGCTAATATTCTAAGTGCTACACATACCTTAGTCTCCACAGGTGTTCGTTCCCCTCAGTTTGCCCTTGCTCTCAGTTGAGGACCACAGAGGTTGCAGAGCTCCTGTAGTGTGTCTCTATCCACCCTGTAACACTCTACAATTTCCACATCATGCAGACCATGACAAGTTAAACAGGGTCTAAGCACCCTTCTCCTTCTTGACCAATGTCTAGCAGCAGCATAGACTTGGGCTGTAGCATATGCACATATATAAAAGCAAAAGCATCCCCTAACATTGTTTCTATGTAGAGTAGTTTCTGTGGTTGTATTCCAACGGTGTATCAACTGCTGCATACCAACTCTGAGATCACATTACAGTGAAGAAAAGAGCAAAGTTCACCACACTGGCCAGCTGACTCCTTTCACGGCAAAAACTTACTACTATCTGGATGTTCGTGAATGTAAGCTTACATTGTTTCTGTCTCACTGTTTTTGCAACTAAACATTATGGTAATTGGTTATTTTAACATAGGGCTATATATATATATATATATATATATATATATATATATATATATATATATATGGGTTCATATCAGATAAACGACACCTCATTCCATCGACAGCCGGCAGATGGAAACAACGAAAACTAACATGAGCGAAACTCACTCAACCGACAAGTCTAAACTACATACTAGCACTAAACAACACATACCTGCAAGTACAATCACTACCACAAAAACACATACACAACGACATACATACTGCTACCTACCATATACACCTCATACACTCCACACCACAACAACAATAATTAAAAACAAAACTGATCCCCACTCCAAACACCATACACACAACACAAGCAAACCAAACTCCTACCAAAGCAACACTAAACCTGACATACACACCTATCGACAACCCTGACCCAAACCCTAACCCTAAGGTCCACACTCACCTAACCCAAGCCCTAACCTAACTCACTTAACCCACCCTAACCCACATGATATCACTACTACACACTTACCCGAGCCCTAACCCTAACTCACTTAACCCACCTAACCCACATGATATAACTACTACACACTTACCCGACCCGAGCCCTAACCCTAACTCACTTAACCCACCCCATCCCCACAGACCGTGTACATTGCACACTTACCTTACTCGCACCCTAACGTCCGTCACTACTGCATACATACACATCCCTTGCACATTTCGCTTACCTCCACGTCGGTGTCGATTGACTGACTTTCGTTCATTTCGGTTTTCATTCCTTTGACGTTCGGTTAACTCACGTTCGTTGGTTTCAGGTTTCATTCCTTTCACGTTTCGGTTACTTGAAGTCCATCTGCCGGCTGTCGATGGAACGACGTGTCGTTTAACTCATAGGAACCCATATATATATATATATATATATATATATATATATATATATATATATATATATATATATAATTTGTGAGTTTTGTTAATGTATTCAAAGTTACACTGCGGTGGTGGTGCTGCGGTAGCGTTGTTGCCTCACAGTTAGATGTTGCCCGTTTGATTCTCAGTTAGAGCGTCTTCTGTGTGGCGACATGTGTGAATGGGCATTCCTTCATTGAAGGTTGTGCGTTAGGCCTGGCAAGCCAGCACGTAAAACTCTACTGCCAATCATTAGCGGACCTGAGTTCCACTGTGGCGAACCTAACCGGGAAAAGCCAAAAGATGCAAAGTTAGTGTATTCAAAGTTATTTTAACCTGAATGTATTTTGAGGGTTAGGTCTTTTTTTTTACCTTAAAGATATCACCACTTCATTCTATTGCATAGTGTATTGGTTCTACCTTAAAAACATATTTTTAAAGTTCATCTCACTTTCCATATTTCAATATAATCATTAGTTATATTATACAAATAATTTGTTGCTTCCTTCATAGTTTTATATTGGATGTTAAAAAAGAAGATGCTAAACTGTTGTTGCAGCCATTTTATTAATAACAGAGTCATTTTTGTCAGAGAAGTCTCAGAAGGATGAACTATTTCCAATGAGTGGATTAATTTTCTTAATTTTAAGGGGAACACTTTTAAGTAGATAACAATGTCATGATAAGTATAAATTTAAGAGGGCAAGACTTTTAAAGGAGAGCTTGAGGAACTTATATTTCTTAAAATCATGTCATACATATTAATATGTATCAGAAAGTTTTGATTTTTTCAAGATTATTTTAAACAGAAAAAAAAACGTGAAAAGAGTCAGACTGAAGAAGTCTCAGTTTAAAGTTGAAATTGTTTACTGGAGGGGTTACATTTGTTTTCATCAAAGTAAGAGGTCTTAACTCCATTCATGTGTTATCTCCTCTTTATTTTGACTTCTATCACGAGTTGCCATTATTGTTTGTATTTAATGTTTCAATATTATTTTTGTTTACAGATTCATTCAGTAACTGAGTGTACCCTTTACTGTACAGTAACTGAGTTTTTGAAATTTCCTATTAATATCATGTTATCGCTGACTTTAATCTACTGAAGTTGATTTAGAAAGACTGTGTGGAATAGTTGGTATAAACAGGATTCACTTCCATCCTGTGATATTATAGCAGGCATCAGTAATTAGGATTAAGGCATTTAAAAGTCCTAGATTTGCTTGGGTTTCTTGTTTTCTCAAGTTCATATAGTCCTTAGCAAATATGTGAAACTGCCAACTGATCGTTTAGGTTGGCAATGCTGGAAGGCAGGGTGCTGGAAGGTAGAAAATCCTGCTATTTGTTGTATGAATTTTGTGCTACTAAATGATATTTTAGTCATTCTGTAAATGTCAATATCTTCCAACAGAGGAGGTACCAACACTGTTATTAAAATTAATTGGATTTAATAAACCTTCATCTCTATACATTTAGTTATTTTTAATTTGGTTAATTTTCACTTCTTTTTTTTCAGTTTTGAAAATGATAACATTTAAACAACAGAAAGGTAGAGGAAAATTTTCTTCTCCATGCATGTACTTTCTTGGGAGAGAATACAGCCCACCAGATAGAGATCGATCTGTCATATCCTGCATCTTCCTGTAGGGTGTCAGACACAGACCCTCCTTCTTAAGGCATCAGATTCTTAACCACTGATTTAACAATTATTATTTGTTTCTGAATTGTGAAGTTATAAGTTGAAAGCAGCATTTCACAGATTAAGGGCATTCCGCATACTTGTGAAGATAGGAAGAAGTCCCACAATGTGTTATTCCGTATTCAGAATGGTAAACTGCCTAACATTTGCCCCCAAAATATAAACAACTCATAGTTTTCCAGTTATCTTGTAAATGTAATTTTAATATCTTTAATTTACACCCCTTGTAGACAGAAATGTGGAAGGAGGTTTGTCTTTTTCTTCAATGAGTTTTTGATAACAGGAAGATTTATGTATTTTTAAGGAACATTTATGGATTAGTGGGATGCAGTACCTGTTCTGGGACATTCTTACCTGGTTAGTATGCATCTTAGAATATGTCAGCTTTAAAATCTTTATTTTGATTTGTGTTGGTTCGGCATGCATTTCTTAGTTTGAGCAGATGAAGTTTACTCAAGTGTCTTGACTTATTTTTGCTTCTCTTTGCTTAGTAAGCTAACATATAAAGGTTAGTTTGTATTTTAAGTTCCATTTAGTGGGCTCCATTCAAACTTCAGCTCCAAAATTGTACCATTTCTGTTTCAGAAAATGCTCTGCTGTTGTTTAGTGCCAGGCTGCTCGTGTGGACTCGTATCGCATTGTCTCATATAATTTGATCTTCTTTATATGGCCCTATTTCATTTGTGCCACCAAAAGCTGCTTGCATGACTAATTAAACTGCTGCTGTCACTGTCACTCAGTCTGGTCTATTTAGTACTTAATAGTAACAGTATTTTAACCTGAGTCTGATGATTGATTTTCTTATACTAATTAATTCTGTTCTCATAACCATTTCTAACTATCATTCATTCTAACTACACTAGCTTACTTAAAATTCACATTTTATTTTGCAATGATTTGCCTTCTTCTAATCTGCATTATAAATTCTGTCTTTGCAAGAAGCAGAAACCACACCATTTGCAGTGCTCAAAAGCTCAAATTTTCATTCACCACATTCCTTCATTTATGTATTCCCTGATATTCACTTTATCAAGGTCAAGTTCACAGGGGAACTAGAGCGTATCTTGGCACTCGGTGATTGGTAGGTGTGGATAAGGTACTCCTGGACAGTACGCCACTATATTACAGGACATAAGTACACACACACACACACACACACACACACACACACACACACACACACACGCACACACACACACACACACACACACACACACACACACACACACACACACATACACACACATCATCAGTTTGATAGATTATTAGTTCACATATGGCATGCCTTTTGGTTTTGGGAAAAAAGAGCACCAAGCATAATTCCCACAGACCACAAGGAGGACATACAGACTCCACACGGAAGGTGGCTCAACTGTGAATTGACCTTAAGAACTAAGCACCATCAGACAAAAATAAAAACCCTTTGTGCTACTGTATCACCTTACCATCTTCTTAATCTCAAAAATATCAATATTTACATCCCAGTTAAATGTAAAGTTATGATGCACCATTTTTTGATAAAAAAAAAATCATCCAGCACTGGCAAGAATGGAAACACACTGTTAATGGCATTAACTGTTTCCCAGTACTTCAGATCCCATGGCCAAAATAAATAGAGTATTTTCCATAGCTCATGTAGATAGTTCTCTGCTAGGATGATGCAACTCTACTACACTTACTCATAACTGAATGGTCAGTTTAATAGAAACTAGCAGTAGGCAGTGACCAGTGCACAAATCACACATGACTAACTGCAATATATATGCCCGCCTTAGAGTAGAACTCATTGTCAGTAATATCACCATATAACGCATTGTTAAACCTTAACCACAGATGTGTTACTTTGCAGCTCTAATATATAGTCATTTATTTACATATGTGGACTGGTTCAGTGTGCATGATCTAGGTTGTGCTGCAAAGCATGTACCTAGAAAAATTAGATCATTAAAATGCATAAATCTGCTATTTGGGTTTGGAAGGATTAAGGTTAAAAGGGTAAGAAAGAATTGAGATGAGAGAAGGTATGAGATGGAGGACATAACATGATTAAGAGGATGCTTGTAAATTAATATTTATAGAAACTGTAGGGAATTTATGTATAACTTCAGGTAAAGGAGAGAGAAGATATGGTGAGGAAGTTTTAGATCTGAGATGAGATATCACCTGTGTGAAGATACACACTGACAAGCCAAATTGGTGTGAAGATAATGGTTTAGTTGGGACTTAAACTGTTGAGGGTTTGAAGCTTCCTGTAGACACAATGGAAAGGAGTCCAGAGTTTCTCTACTTGGGAGGAGTAAAGGACATCCCTGTTTGAGCTATTGCAGAGGGTCTAATGGCTTTGGAAGGGGAGAACCATGACATAAGTGAAGACAGTAATGGACACTTGTTGGGAAAGTGTTCTGTCTTTTGAGCTAGTTTTAGATGATTAAGTTTAAGAAGATTAGGGAGCATGAGCAAATTAACTGTACGAGAACTTTGCAGTGATGCATGCATAAAGGTGAGTTGGGTGTGAAATTGGGTATTTTATTTTTTTTCCAGTGAATAGAGTTAGAAGGCTTGAATGTTTATGAAAGTGACAACACCATAGAGATGGGTGGAGAAAAGCAAAGCAGATGCAATATTACTTTCTGGTGGGTTCAGTGATAGAGGTTTTGTTTCATAGAGCTAACTCAGTTTTTGGCTTTTTTGTGCGATTTGTTGAATGTGGAGATTAAATTTCATGTTTTGATCTATGGTTGGTCCTAACAGTTCTGTGTGATTAATCTGTTCAATGGATGTCTCATTTGAAGATGTAAGGGTGAAGGTGTTTGCAGAATTTTGGTGGACTTTGAAGGTGAACAGCATCAGTTTAGTTTTTGGGGGTTAAAAGAATTGACATCATTAACCCAGGAATCAAAAGATTGTTGGGCTAGTGTGTGGAGTTCATGCATAGATTATGGATTTGGTGGAGAAGATACTGGTGGAATCATCTGAATATTGAATAATTGTAGAGTTATTAGATGGAAGACCATTGATAAAAATGTGAATCACATATATATAGGTATAGATATAGATATAGATAAACAGATAAATAAATAAAGAATAGATCCTGGCAGTGAGGTGCAAACATTGTCTAAGCTTCAGGGCAAGATTTCTCAAACTCTTAAGGAAAAAAATTAAATCCACAAGGAAGGTTGGTGCTGATCTTCCTTAGAACTAAGAAAAAAAAAGCACGGAACCACGAATTGTAGCCAGTCTCAGACGAGACTTCAAAATAATCAAGCGCTTATATCGTGTTTAGAAATTGATATTTCTTTATTGATAAATAAAACATATTAACTAGTTGAACACTTTTTCCCTTATCAGAGCTTCATCTGATCTTGCTCCAGTTTACACAACATGCATATTTTATGCTTTAACACAGAGTTCATTGTCAAGTCACTCCAGCTGGCATCAGAAATGTATGCTAAAGGCTGTTTGGCCAAGCTAAAGTAGGATAGTTTTCATCTTTCATCCCAGTTCTGCATAGCTAAGTCTATTGGTACCGCATAGATTATAGTTTATGTGTTGCATCCCATCCCATGTAGATAGCACCTAATTGATAGACATTTTATGTACACAGTGTCACTGTCTATGCACATTCATTAGTGCATTAGCTTACCTGTGATGAAACAAGCAGATATCATTTGTCACATAAAAATGGGCAACAATTACTAACAAATGCATGACATCCAGTCAAGTTCTAACCCTTAATTGTTATGCTGTTGAAATCATAGTTGCAGCTAGTTACAACAATGGTGGGAACTGTCTAGCTGTCCCAGTGACTGGATGCATCTATCTTCTATCCTTTATATCAGGTAATGTGCCACCCTTTCCATGAAACCATACATAAAACTATTTAGTGATGTATCAATTACAAGTGTGTGCCAAGAGTCACACAAGGGCTTTGCATGTGTCAGGTCTAAAATAAATTACAGCATTCTATGACACAGGACTGAATAGGGATAAATGTTACCGACTACCTATATTAGGGCTAGTATTTTCTGTTTCTGGTAGAATCCAGGCCATACAGGTTAGGATTATGATTGATGTCCTGTATCTTCTAAGGAATATTCTCATCCTAACAAGCAACCCAAAAATTATCCAGCTGCAGGGACTAATCAACAAACACATCTTAAATGATTCAGGCTGAAGGATATCATCCTTCCTGGCCCATGTCCTGAAATGTTATGGTGGCTGGGGTCTCCCACACCTTGTTTTTAAACTAGCCCAAGTAAGACATAGGAAAAGTAGAGATTTGAGACATGAAGACTCAACTCTCACAATAGAGATCTGTCAATGCTACCTAAGGAGTAGATAATAGAGCTTCTCAGCGAGTGTGTTTAACTGGGCGACTTTACATGGGACTGGGGTAGCACAAATGTGATTTGGCACTATCCTTGGATTATAGAATATACAGTGGCACAGACAAGGCAATACTGGCTAGTCAAAGGAATTGTCTGATGAAGCAATAATCATTGCAAAAGCTCTTACCTCTGTTTTATTTGTTTGTTTGTTGAGAGCATATTAAAGTCTTTGTTTAGTTTTATTCTGCTGTGTGTCAGTAATTCCTGGTTACTTGAGCACTTTTTAAAGGAATTGTTGAATTGTACCAGTTAGTGATTAACTGACATGACTACCCCCAAAAGTTTCTTTCGATATATTCTCAGAATTCCACCTCAAGGACTAGAAGTGTTTTAATTATATACAAATTCATCTAATGTGAACTAAACGTCTGCAAGATGAGAAACAACAGAGGGGGATATCATGAAGTTAATGATAAAGGATCAGAAAAGGAAAGAAGTTTTATGTAGAGGACTTCTTGGATCAAAAGCCAAAGGCAGTTAAGCATCTGTTAGAACAGGGATGGGGAAGGCAAGAAGGGAGCATCTTGACTGAGAAGGAAGGGGCCTTTGCTTGGAGTGCTCCCCACAGGTTAAATAGGTAGTCACTCTACAAGGACCAAGAACTGAGACTGAGACATAGATGCTACCTCACTCCAGCTAGGCAGTATAGACAAGGGTCTAAACAGGATAATAGCTACTGAAGAGGTGATACACCCAATGTGGACAATCTGCATATGTTCTAGGGTTGTACTTGCATTAAAGGCTGTTGGGATACCTAAACTTATTCTTAGAAAATCTATACAGTATAGCCCTGAACCATAGCTGGAAGTTCTTTTTTTTTTTGAGTAGTAAATCTAAAAGTCTTGTCTATGTCTCCTGCCGTTAGTTTACGTTGCATGTTGGATGGTGTGGTCGAATTGATTTGTGTTATGGAGTGGAAATCTACAAGAAGATTGGCATAGAATTGTATTGAACAAATAATATGTAAGCACATTGGTTATATTCTGCACTTATTTAAGGATACTTACTGATATATCAAGATTCTTGCTGTCTGGGACTTCTTCTTTGCAAAGCAGATTAATGAATTATAATTTGATGAAACCCAGTTTTTAATTTGTTACTCCTACTTCATGTAAGGGAATTGCTTGGGTATTACGTCCGGTTAATTATAACAGAACTGAACATGTATATAGTGTATAAAGTTGACTGTTTTGTAACATTATGATATTGTTCAATATTGCTGCATCACTATTAATTGATACCTTTTATCATTTTTTTCACCTGTTTTTCCTAGTGTTTAACAGTTTTTGTTTAACCCAACTCCCTACAAATGGGATGCATGGGTTATATCAGGTCAAATTTCCTTACACTGGCAAACATTGACTGTGTTTAGTTGAATCCATGTTTTGTCATATTGTGCGACTTCAGTCTGTTGAGGTGGGGGGTGCAGTTTTGCAAATAACCTCTAGGTGGTGTAATCCTAGAGTTGTGATAGTTACAGAAGCAGAGGTACATGGGTGTGGTCCTCCATGCAGGACTACAGGGTGACTTGTTTCCCTGCAGAAACATGTCTTGGTGGGTGTTCTTTTTAAATATGTCATTTTCTGCTGTGAACTAGATTTTTCCAGTATTTCCTTGTGATTAATCCTGGTTTGCTAAGTTACTGTGAATCCCATACAATTATTAGTTCCATTTTTTTTGGCCTCATCACCCCCCCACAACCCCAACAGGTAGACCCATCAACTGACTAAAATTAGCCACATATAAAACCTCCTCCCATAATCATATAAAATATATCCAGATTTTCTTGACTCAGGAACAACCCCTGAACATAATACAGATTGTCTGAATTTTTATCACCACATTTCCAGAATTACCCTCTTGCTTGAATTTATAGGTGAGTTTAGTACTAGTAACGTAAAAGGCACACTTATAATTAGCATTCTAGACTTACCTTTCATAGGCTGAAACTTACCCTTATTAAATATTTTGCTGTATCTAATTAACTCTTTCATAACTCTGCTCTCTCTTCTGCTGTTATGGGGCTGCCTCCAACTGAACCTTTGCATCACTTAAATAAACTGCCTACTTGTATTTGGCATTCTACTGAAGCTTGTCTCAGATTTCCCCAAAGGATAACTCATGACGTACCTCTTGCAACATCTGCTTTCATTTCATTCACTCCAACCATACTCCTCCTCTTCATCCAGTCCCAAAATTCATTGCAAAAACTCAAAAGATTTACATTTTTTCTGATCTTTGTTCAGATATAGGTCTTAATCCTAGTTGTTAACCAGGTAGGTTCACTGGACACAGTCCCTTGTCAAGAGCAACCAAGAAGCCCGGTCTGGTTAAGGGGCTTCCTCAAGGTCACACAGTAGGCAAATGAGGGCATCAAACTCTGCACCACAAGAACTACAGCTCACAACTTTAACCTGTACACCAACTGCCAGACTGTCTTCTACACTCCTTAGACAATGCCCTGCCCATCTTAAAGTTGTTTCCTTTCATCCTCTCCAAACTGCACCATCTACATACGTACCTCTCAACCTTCTTAGTACTGGAAATCTGGGCAATGCCTAAAATAATGGTGTAACAAAAACCCAAAAATAGGGATAGATTTTAACTGTCGCTCTTATAAAATTAAAACATCACTAGAATAACAGGATTTGTGTTAGCATGCATGTTTCTGAAGGATAGGAAGTCTGAAACAGAAATAGTTGTCATTATTTAATGACTTTAATCCTTACTGATTTGCTAGAAAACCACATATTTTATGAGGAACAGACAAAAAAACATGAGACAAACATTTGGACATTCTGTGAAAATCTGGCCAGTTACGAGGTATGACCATCTGTTACATCTACTTTTTTTTCCCTCTGTAGTTGGGCTCAGCTCTTATCCTTTTAAATAGGTCATGGAGCATTTCCTTAGTAACCGTAACTATGTGGGATCCTTGACAGATCCTGTCTTTTGTTGTCCTGCTGCACCAATCCCAGCTCCTCATGTTCCCAGCCTCAGAGGTTCTGTGAAGTATTAACTGCTGTAGTACACCTGCAGGAGTCTGGTTTGATCCATCTTCCCTCATCCCTACTCATACTTAACCTTCCCTTGTTAGTTATCCTCATCCCCTTACCTATGAAATAAAAGTGTCAAGCACCATTTGGACCAGCTTGAGGTGTGCATCCCTGGATGAGGTTGCCACATGCCTCAACAAGTACATAACATGTAATACTATCATCTTGCTAACTAATTATATTCTAGTGGACAGCAACCCTACCCTATGAGACCACTCAGCTAACAGGAATATCTTTATTTGTGCCAGCTCCTCCTGCCAGCACTCCTTTTGCATGTTTTCCATTGTTGGGAAGGACTTTGAGCTGCTTCACTTTCTTATTGCTGCAGGGAATGATGCATCCTTCAATGATTACCCTTACAAAATGGGAACATTACTGACTTTATTATTTGTCCTGCATCTGATGACCATGAAGCCCAGCTCATGGGGTGAAAAAAGAAATCATCCAGGCAATCAGCTGGGATTTTCTTTACTGCTTTATTGTTCTAAATTTTCCATCTGGTGGCTGCTTGTTAGTGTGAATGCCCTGTTATTGTGTGTGTGTGTGTGTGTGTGTGTGTGTGTGTGTGTGTGTGTGTGTGTGTGTGTGTGTGTGTGTGTGTGTGTGTGTGTGTGTGCACGCGGATGCATATCTGCCTCCTGCACATGTATGACTACTTCATGTCTGAGGCTTGTCATAGCCAAGCGTAACTCCCCTGCCTATTTGCTGCATGCCACTCAGCTCTCTGTCCAGTAGTAACCCTCCAGGACAAATAAACCAGGTTTAGCCACTCACTCTCACTCTCATAGGTTCACAGGTTCATAGGTTCATACTAGGCTATCTGCCCTAGGGCATTTATAAGCCTAGCCAGAGTGTGTTTGGCTTTCGCCACCCATTTTAAATGAATTTTGCTATGCCCTTTTTCGAGGTTAGTATACTGTGCCTCTGTCTAACAGTGACACAGAAGTGATACCCAGGGTAAACCTACAATCTCCCATCCACTCATCAAGATTCCTCTTGAAGAGAGTCAATGAGGGACTCTGCCTAACCTGGACTGGGATTTTATTCCAGAGTGAAGGGAGCCTCTGGGTTATGAATCTGTCCCTCCAGCATGTCCTATTTATCTCAGTGCTGAGGTTCAAGTCTCTCGAGCGCGTAGCTCGATGGGATTTAGATTTTCTGAGGTGCAGCATGTCCATTAATTCCGGGTTGGACATGGCTTTATACATCAGGCACACCGGGCAGCATATGGCATCTGTTTGAACCCTTTGATCCTCTTGGTGAGGTACTTTTGGGGTCTTTCCAGTTGCTGCAGGTGTCTGGTAAGGTACATCCCAAAAGGGGCATTGTACTCAATTATGGGCCTGATGAGGGATGAGATGTGAATCCCTTCATGATTAGGTGGGCTATATAAAATGTTTTTCTAACCACTTTGGCCACGTGGTTTTCAAATGAGAGATTGCTATCAACTTGGGTCCCAAGGTCCCTAATTACTTTTTCCGTACTTAATGGATTACCACCTATGTGGTAATTTGTGGGCACTTTGTTTTTGCCAAAGGGGATGACTATACACTTTTTGGCATTTAGCTTGAGGCCATGGCTGTGGCACCAGTTGTCTGTTTCTATGAGGCCCTTTTGTAGGGATGCTTGTGTCGGCTGGAGAGTCGATTAAGGCACCTAGTTTGCAGTCATCTGCGAACTTGGTCAGCCACAGTCCTTCCGTGTTGGCCTGTACCTCAGAGAAATATATACCGAACAAGAGAGGTCCCAGGACTGAGCCTTGTGGGACGCCACTTGTAACTGGTTTGGAGTGTGACATAGCTCCAGCAATTCTAACCATGTGGGTTCTGTCCTTCAGCCAGTTTGCAACCCATCTAGTGACAAAGGGGTTTATATTTAAGCTGGTCAGCTTATCTATAATGCCCGAGTGGAGTATTGTATCGAAGGCTTTTGTGAGGTCCAGGTAGGCTGTGTGGACCACCTTCCCCTCGTCAATGGCCTTGGTGACTGTTTCAAAGAAATCAACTAGGTTTAAGAGGCAAGATCTGCCCTTAACAAAGCTGAACTGGGTAGGATCCAGTGTCTGTAGGTCCCCAATATCTTTCTTTTTGAGGTCTATGATGATCCTTTCCATAGCTTTGCAGACCAAGCTAGTCAGGCTTATTGGGCGATAGTTTCCAGTATCCGTTGAGGCACCACCTTTGTGGAGAGGGACCACTGTTGCTGTACGCCACTCTTTGGGTACATATCCTGTCGTAAGGCTGAGATTGAACAGTAGTTTTATGTTTGGGTTTAGCTCTTCTTGGAGTTCATGTAGGACGCAGCCCGGGACACCGTCTGGTCCCATTGATGCTGTGTTTTTTGCTTTGGAGAGGGCGGCTCTTATCTGAGCATCTGAGATGTCAGGGGGGGCAGCACTCTGCTGTGATAGATATTTGCCCCTTTTGGTGGGGGAGGGGGGGAGAAGTTTGCGCTGAACTTGTCAGCTAGGATGTTGGCAATGTCTGTGGGTTCAGTGTATTTTTTGTCATTTTGGACTAATTCTGAGCATATCTGAGAATTCCCACCCAGGTTCCTAACATAACCAAAGAAAGCCTTGTGATTATCCTTAGTGTCCGGTGCAATTTTTCTCTCGAAGCTGGCCTTAGACGATTTTATGAGTGCCCATAGTTTTTTGCTAATACTGATCAGAGATGCCTTCCCTTTTTGGGATTTTGCTCTATCATGTAGTAGCTTCCTCCTTCTATTGTATAGTTTGATTATGGCTGGGGTCCACCAGACAAGACGCCTGCCTTTGGAGGATTAGGTCTTGGTTTTATTTGGGATTGCATGATCCATGCATTCCTGAAGGTGTTCATAGAATGCGTTTATGAAGGATTCTGCGGTCTGGGCCGTATTTTCCACAGGCCCGGGGGCTTTGAAGGATTCCACCTCAGTTTTGAGGAGTGTGAAATTTGTTTTAGAGAAGTTCTTCACTGTGGTTTTCTGGGCAGGGGGTGGGGTCGGGATGTGAATATCCAGTGAGATTAGTTTATGGTCTGATCTTACCAGTGAGGGATACACTTCTGGTCTGGAGCATAGAGCCCCCATGTTGGTGATGATCAGGTCCAGTATGTTTTCCCCTCTTGTGGGAGTGGTAACAAGTTGTTCCATAGCATTTGAGTTTATAAATTCTAGGAACCTTTGGGCTAGGGTGTTGGAGCTAGAGTAATGCTCCCAGTCTATGTTTGGGTAGTTGACGTCGCCAATATAATGGTGTTTGGAGAGACCTTCATATTTTCCAGTGTTCTCAGGAAGGCTGAGTGGGGTTCCTGGGTTTGGGAGGGTGGTCTGTAGCAGGCTATAAACTGGAAGGCAGTTTTACCCACTGTTAGTTGCACATGGATAGTCTCTGATGCTTCGTGCTGTGCCACCAACCTGGAGGTGTGGGTATCTTTGACGAATATTGATACTCCCCTCCTTTTGTGGTTCGGTCCAAGTTTTGGGGCCAAAAAGCATGGTATGAAGTATAACCTGGTAGTGCTGGGGTGCTCTCAGGAGCCTTGAACCAGGTTTCTGTTACTGCACAGATATTGATGTTCTCCATGCTAAGGAGAGTTTCGAGTGCATGCATCTTGAAGTTTAGACTTCTGGCATTGAGTAGCATTACTCTTAGTTTCTTATCCCTTGTGATACCTATGGAGGTGGGTTTGTCTTTTGAGCCTTGCCTAAAAAAGGCACTATGGGGGTGGCAAGAGCCTTTGCCAATATTCGAAAGCCCAGGGGTGACAGGTGCAAGCCGTCCTTAGCGAAGCATCGTGGCTTGTTGAGCATGTCATGCCAGGCTGACAGGCATTGGATCCCCTTTCAATGACACCAATACTTAATCCAATTGTTGAAATTGATCATCTTGTCTTCATATTGTGGCATAATTCTTGGTGAGGGTAAGATGCTACTCAAGGTCAGGGTCATACCGGCCTGGGCTACATGCTCAGAGAGCTCCTCTATGTCTCTTTTCATGTAGTCCAGGGAGGTATGTCTCAGGTCATTCTCACTAGCATGGACAATGACTGAGTCATATTTGTACTTGCCTTGGAGTGACCTGAATGCTTGTGTTATGTGGTGGATCCTAGCGTCCGACAGGCAGCTCACCATGACCTTCTCCTTGTTCAGCCTGGTGAGCGGAAAGTCAGTGTGCCTGACGATAGAGTCACCTATTACAAGTGTATCAGGTGTGTTATTTAGCCTTAAGGGCAGTGACTGTTCGGCACACTGGCTTTGTGAGCTATGTGTTGCACGTGTTTTGTTTTGGGGTAGCGGTTGCTTGGGTGTCTGCTTTGGAGGTCTCTGCTGCTTAGGCAGATTTTTATTTTTAGCCTCCGAGTATGTTTTTGTGTGTTTATGTGTTTGGTTTGCTGTCGTGGTAGGTCTATGTGAGACTGGAATTGTAGTGTGTGGTTTCCTTCTCCTCCTGACTGGTTACGCCAGTACTGAGTTGAGAGAGCTTAGCCTCCAGTTTGGCTATATGGTTGCATCTCTCACATGTGTTGGAATTTGTTGGGAGGAGGAGAGGGTTGTCTGCGTACATGAGGCAGTTGTAACATTGCCTCAAGATTCCCAGATTCACCAGCTGGACCGGAGAGGAGATTGACAACTGACCTTTGGACATGCTAGAATAGTATTGGGAATTCCTTTATAATTGAAAAAAAGGGCCAATGGGGAACAAGGTACTCAAGGGAAGTTTGTGAGGGTGTAGTGCTTTTAATTTTTTAGTGCTGACTTATATAATTGCTTTAGTGAGCAAGTGCCAGGCTTTAGTATTATGAGAACTAGATCAGTCCTAAGGGAAAAAGTAAAGAGCAGACTTTGTGGAGCCAAGAATGGTTTAAACCCAATTAAGCGGAGCTGCCCAATGCTGTGCTATGTGCAAAATCACGCAAAGCCGCGCCAAAGCGGGTTTTATACAGGGGGACTTGAAAAAACTAGAAATTGACCCAAAACGGCCAATAGACTACCAGATTCTTGTGCTGGGAACACTCATCCAGGGATAGATAGGCTGCTCTAAGCTCCCCACTGCTACTGGTGAACAAAGAAGCCTCCCTTTATCCAAGAAAGGAAATGGGCAACGCAGGAACTTTCCAAAAGTCCAGAATACAGCAAAGCCTGTATTTGGACTACTCTAGGTCAGGAAAGATGGGAAACAAGGATCATTTTTTTTGTTTTGTTTTTTCTTTTTTGCAACAAACAGCAGGAAAATGCAATAAATATGTAACACAGGCTAGTGCACTTGCGTGTGTAGCCTCAACAGGCAAATGCAACAAACAGGACAAACTTTAAAAGTGCAGGTGCAAAAACAACTTTAAACAGTTTAAAACAGTTCAAGAAGCAGAAATACTTGCAGTTTAGCTAGATCGGACAGTCGCCCAGGTAGTAGCAGGAAAAAAAATACTTTTATCAGGTTAGCAGTCACTCTTTTAGCCTCTCTGCTGCTAGCACCATTCTGCAGGACCACGAGGAGCTTGGCTGAGTAGTAACAACCGCAAAAAACGCGACAAAGTGGGTTTTATACTGGGGGACCTAAAAGAGCTAGAAATTGGCCCAAAACGGCCAATAGACTACCAGATTCTTGTGCTGGAAATACTCCTCCAGGGATAGAAAGGCTGCTCTAAGCTCCCCACTGTCACTGGTGAACAAAGAAGCCTCCCTTTATCCAATAAAGGAAATGGGCAACACAGGAACTTTCCAAAAGTCCAGAATACAGCAAAGCCTGTATTTGGACTACCCTAGGTCAGGAAAGACGGGAAACAAGGATAATTTTTTTGTTTTTTTTCTTTTTTGCAACAAACAGCAGGAAAATGCAATAAATATGTAACACAGGCTAGCGCACTTGAGTGTGTAGCCTCAAAAGGTAAATGCAACAAACAGGACAAACTTTAAAAGTGCAGATGCAAAAACAACTTTAAACAGTTTAAAACAGTTCAAGAAGCAGAAATACTTGCAGTTTAGCTAGATCGGACAGTCACCCAGGTAGTAGCAGGAAAAAATACTTTTATCAGGTTAGCAGTCGCTCTTTTAGCCTCTCTGCTGCTAGCACCACTCTGCAGGACCACGAGGAGCTTGGCTGAGTAGTAACAAGCGCAAAAACCGTGCCAAAGCGGGTTTTATACAGGGGGACTTGAAAGAGCTAGAAATTGGCCCAAAACAGTCAATAGACTACCTGATTCTTGTGCTGGGAACACACCTCCAGGGATAGATAGGCTGCTCTAAGCTCCCCACTGCCACTGGTGAACAAAGAAGCCTCCCTTTATCCAAGAAAGGAAATGGGCAATACAGGAACTTTCCAAAAGTCCAGAATACAGCAAAGCCTGTATTTGAACTTCTCTAGGTCAGGAAAGACGGGAAACAATGATATTTTTTTTTGTTTTTTTTCTTTTTTGCAACAAACAGCAGGAAAATGCAATAAATATGTAACACAGGCTAGCACACTTGAGTGTGCAGCCTCAACAGGTATATGCAACAAACAGGACAAACTTTAAAAGTGCAGGTGCAAAAACAACTTTAAACAGTTTAACACAGTTCAAGAAGCAGAAATACTTGCAGTTTAGCTAGATCGGACAGTCACCCAGGTAGTATCAGGAAAAAAAACACTTTTATCAGGTTACCAGTTGCTCTTTTAGCCTCTCTGCTGCTAGCACCACTCTGCAGGACCACGAGGAGCTTGGCTGAGTAGTAACAAGTGCAAAAAACGCGCCAAAGCGGGTTTTATACAGGGGGACTTGAAAGAGCTAGAAATTGGCCCAAAATGGCCAATAGACTACCAGATTCTTGTGCTGGGAACACTCCTCCAGGGACAGATAGGCTGCTCTAAGCTCCCCACTGTCACTGGTGAACAAAAAAGCCTCCCTTTATCCAAGAAAGGAAATGGGCAACACAGGAACTTTCCAAAAGTCCAGAATACAGCAAAGCCTGTATTTGGACTACTCTAGGTCAGGAAAGACGGGAAACAAGGATAATTTTTTTGTTTTTTTTCTTTTTTGCAACAAACAGCAGGAAAAAGCAATAAATATGTAACACAGGCTAGCGCACTAGAGTGTGTAGCCTCAACAGGTAAATGCAACAAACAGGACAAACTTTAAAAGTTCAGGTGCAAAAACAACTTTAAACAGTTTAAAACAGTTCAAGAAGCAGAAATACTTGCAGTTTAGATAGATCGGGCAGTCGCCCAGGTAGTAGCAGGAAAAAAAAACACTTTTATCAGGTTAGCAGTCGCTCTTTTAGCTTCTCTCCTGCTAGCACCACTCTGCAGGACCACGGGGAGCTTGGCTGAGTAGTAATAAGCGCAAAAACTGTGCCAAAGCGGGTTTTATACAGGGGGACTTACAAGAGCTAGAAATTGGCCCAAAACGACCAATAGACTACCAGATTCTTGTGCTGGGAACACTCCTCCAGAGATAGATAGGCTGCTCTAAGCTCCCCACTGCCACTGGTGAACAAAAAAGCTTCCCTTTATCCAAGAAAGGAAATGGGCAACACAGGAACTTTCCAAAAGTCCAGAATACAGCAAAACCTGTATATGGACTACTCTAGGTCAGGAAAGACGGGAAACAAGGATAATTTTTTTGTTTTTTTTTCTTTTTTGCAACAAACAGCAGGATCTCAGTGTCCAGGTCACAAGCCAATGCTGGATCATGTGGGTCATAGTCAGGGCTTAAATTTTATGTGCCATGAAGCAAGAAAAAGTCTGTTTCTGATTTAGTTCAATAGCATTTCAGCCCAGACACTTCCCTTAATCTAAATACTTCTAAGATGGGAGGTAATGGTTTATTTACATTTTTCAACAATAATAATAATAATAATAAGTCATCAGCAAACAAATTCAGATTATACAGCTTGCTCTTTCTTCTAGCTTGGTAACCATTTTTCTACCCTTGACTAAGAGCTTGATTACCAAAAAGAAAAGACAAGCATGATGGTAGTAGATGGCACCCTCACCTGTCGGAGCCTTCGACTGCCCCTCACCTGTCGGAGCCTTCATCTGCCCCTAACCTGTCAATGCCTTCGACAGCCCCTCACCTGTCAGAGCCTTCGACTGCCCCTCACCTGTCAGAGCCTTCGACTGCTTCTCACCTGTCAGAGCCTTCAAATGCCCCTCACCTGTCAGAGCCTTCGACTGCCCCTCACCTGTTGGAGCCTTCGACTGCCCCTCACCTGTTGGAGCCTTCGACTGCACCTCTCCTGTCAGAGCCTTCGACTGCCCCTCACCTGTCAGAGCCTTCGACTGCCCTTCACCTGTCAGAGCCTTCGACTGCCCCTCACCTGTCAGAGCCTTCGACTGCTACTCCTTGAGTTAGCCCACCATTAATTGTGAGTTTTAAGCCTGGTTTGGTATACATGGTTCTAATGCATTGCAAGAATTTGCCAGACCCAGTGACTTCCTCCAGGACTTTTAACAGGAAACTCCATTTAAACATGTCAAGTGCCTTTTGTTGCACATCAGAGAGCACCTTACTTGTCTGTATGCATCCCTTATGTTCTTCCTTTTTCCATAAAAAGCCAAGCTTCACTGGTCCACAAAAGACCTAGTTTTGAGATAAGTAGCTTGTGATTTAGAATGACTTCTACCAGAATCTACTCCAGCCCGTCTTTTAATATTCTTGTAAGGGTCTTAGCATCTGCCTGCTCTGGAGACCATGCACTACCATCTACAATATCCAGCTGTACAGTAAAATCACCATTCCCTGCTTACCTCCTCCTCAGGTCACACAGTCCAGACCCTCTGTTATATATCTTTTTTGGTTCACTTTGCACTGTTTTAGCCTCTGGCATCACTAAGCTACCTAATCTCCTCTGTCCATTAATTAAAGGGTTACATTCATTCACATTCTAACTACCCCATGCATTCCTCATCCTGCCTCTTGATATGCCTTCTCCCTCCGTCTCTATGATATTTTAGCATTCAACTCTAAAACCTAAAGTCTTACTAACTCCTCCCTCTGCCTACTACCAGCTTGTATTGATCTATCTATCTATCTATCTATCTATCTATCTATCTATCTATCTATCTATCTATCTATCTATCTATCTATCTATCTATCTTTCTATCTGTTTTTTTAATTTGTTAACTAAGCAAATTAATTGGTCCCAACAATAGGTTTATTTCCAACCTCAGCCTGGATCATCAGGCAAATTGCCGACATGCATAGCAAATACATAGCTGTAATCAATTATGCACATAATGAAATATGGAAACAAGGTAGACTACAGCTTTCATAGAAGCATCATGTACAATATTTTACATTAATTACAGGTTTTTGTAAAAGTAAAAATAAATCAGAATCATTTTTATAGTATCATAGTACATTCATGTGCATGAGATTGTGTGTGTGTGTGTGTGTGTGTGTGTGTGTGTGTGTGTGTGTGTGTGTGTGTGTGTGTGTGTGTGTGTGTGTGTGGTGGGGTTAATAATCTCCAAGTTCACTAAGGATTACATCATACCAGTGCCTTAATCCAATTAAAAAAAGTGTCACTTTTTAGAGACCGACCCAAGATGGCTTATCTGGATTAGAAATTTGGTTTGAGTCAAGCATGCAAGTGGAGAGCAAGAGAATCAAACCCGGGACTATATGAGGAAGCTGAGGAACCCTTCACAGCAATAATTCTGTTTGCTAAACTGACACACATGCATTCAAGATTGTAGAGAAAGGTGAAAGTTGAATAAACACATCTGATTTTGTTTTACAGTGATACTATCAATTTCATTGTTTGTCATCAGCTAAATCTAATTTTTCTGTCTTCACTTGGGGTATAGTACAAGTATGCAAAGTTGGACCAGAAACACTCTCCTGCTTGAGTAGAAATAATATTTTTAATCCTCTCTGATATAGGTATTATGCATAGGCCTTGTTACCTGGCCTAACTGCATAAAAATTGACTCCACAAAATATGCGAATTTCCATCAGAAACAGAACCCAGAAGCAGACGAAGGCGATACACCAAATTTATTGCACAACAACACACACACACGGTTGAGCGCTTTCATTAAAAGAACTTCTTTAGACACATGAACGCACTCAATATTGTGTGTTGTTGTGCAAGAAATTTGGTGTATCGCCTTCTGGGTTCTGTTTCTGCCTGAAATTTGCTTATTTTGTTGAGTCACTTTCTGTTTGTAGTTATCTGGTCTCGCTAACTGCAGAAAAACCCAAACTGATGAAAGCTGATAAAACTTTGGAAAGTGCCATCTCACCATGTCAGTGTGTACTTATAAAATTGCTGTAATAGAATGTTAGTGGAAGACACATAGACCAATCTTTCTGAGTAGATAAAGAGCTCAAAAGAAGGGGGAGAGGATTCATTAATACCTGGTAACAGCATAGGCAAAACTAGGAAGAGGAAACAAAAGGATGGCTTTTGATTTCCTAAACAAGATTTAGCATTTGGCTAATTAAATAGACAGCCTGAGCAGGATAATCAGGCGTTTACCCCAAAATAGGTTTCATGCAAGATATGAGACTGATTTACAATTCTTTATGTAAACTTCAAACAACAATAATCACACACCATTATTAACTGATATCCATCCAGCTGCTTTTTAAACTTTATATTTTTTTCTGCATTTTAAATTATAGGCAATAACACAGCACACATTGCTTAAAAAGCATAAGACCCGAAACATTTTCAAAATATTGGTGCAGGCCTACACAGGAATATGCACTGGAAAGTACAGTTTTGTACCTACCATAAATGTAGATGTCCGATAGATATGCAACTGCAGTCATAACATATGGGTTGTCCTGCCTCAGGCAGCCCTCGGTCGGCCGGATTCCAAAGTCTGGGTCCGACGTCGGCTGATGTCGCATTTCTCTCCGACGTCAGTGCGGCTGGAGTATATAAGCATCAGCCGACGCCATTTTCTTCAGTGTTTCTTGCCCCAGATGCCAGGTGCCCTCCAAGGAAGGCTGTAATCAAATTGGAAGACAAAAACAGGATTCCAGACAAATAAGAAGCAATAAACAGATACACCATAACAGATATCCCCAGCTAAGAGAAACAGGGATAGGAGTGGACCCAAGGCATAGAGGGGTATGGAGGGAGGGAAATCCGACTGCAGTTGCATATCTATCGGACATCTACATTTATGGTAGGTACAAAACTGTACTATGTCCTTCAAGAATGCAACTGCAGTCATAACATATGGGTAGAATACCATAGCTTAGCTGGGGGAGGAGGAATGCTCTAGGAAAGGGATGGTGTGGCAATCAAACCCTGCAGGACTGCCGAAGCAAAGCCTGCTCTGGATCTGGAGTATAAAGGGAGACTGTAGTGTTTGGAGAATGTATGCACGGAGCTCCATGTAGCAGCTTCTAGAATGTCTTTTGTAGGCACCCCTCTTAAGAATGCTGTAGAGGTGGCTGTAGCTCTGGTGGGGTGTGGTCTGACATTGGCTGGAACATTCTTCCCATGGAAGGAATAACAAAATCTGATGCAATGTCCAATCCATTTTGAAATAATCTGTTTGGAAATTGCTTTTCCTTGTACTCCAGGGGCGTAAGCTACAAAAAGCTGATCAGACTTCCTACTGGTCTTGGTTCTGTCCAGGTAGTAGCGAAGTTGTCTGTGAATGTCCAAGGTATGCAACAGTCTTTCCCCTTTGCTCTCAGGATTGGGGAAGAAAGTAGGCAGGTGAATAGCTTGATTTAAAGAAACCCTGGATACCACCTTTGGCATAAAAGTAGGGTTGGTTCTTAAGGAGACCCTGTCTCTGTGAAAGATTATGAACGGTGGTATTGCCATTAGGGCCTGTAGTTCAAACCCTTCTTGCTGAGGTGATTGCCAACAGGAAAGCTGTCTTCCATGAGAGAAATTGTAAGTCCACTGAAGCTGCTGGCTCAAAGGGAGGTAGAGTCAATTTTTCTAGGACAAAGTTGAGGTCCCAAGCTGGCACTGGAGCCTTTCTTGGTGGCTTAATGTTCTTGATTACCCTGAGGAATTGCCTTAACAAAGGATGTGAAAACACAGGTGGATCA
Source organism: Protopterus annectens (assembly GCF_019279795.1). Classification (NCBI taxonomy): domain Eukaryota; kingdom Metazoa; phylum Chordata; order Ceratodontiformes; family Protopteridae; genus Protopterus; species Protopterus annectens. The sequence continues at coordinate 1,083,014,177 of NC_056737.1, read as the reverse complement.
GTGTTATATCTAGCTGAAATAGCTGAAGCATGTATCTTTATGGAAGAATAGGAGAGTCCATTCTGTAGCATATCTGCCAAATATTCTAGGATGAGTGGGATGTTCAATAATGATGCATCATGTCCCTTGCTGGTATTCCAAATGCTGAATCTCTTCCATTTTGCTAAGTAAACCTTTCTGGTGGATGCTCTTCGAGCTTCTGTTAATATCCGCTGAACTTCCTTGGAGAGATAGATTGAGGTTATTCATGGAATCTCCCAGGCTGTTAACTGCAGCGTCTGAAGGTTTGGATGCAGTGTTTTGAAGTTGTGTTGAGTCAAAAGTAGGGGCCATTGGGGAAGGGCCCACTTTTTGTTGTGACATATGCTCCGTAGTAGAGGATACCAGTGTTGTCTTGGCCAGTCTGGAGCTATTAGGATCCCCTTGGGCCTCTCTGCTTTGATCTTTAGTAATACTGTGGTCATCAGTGGCAGGGGTGGAAATGCATAGATTTTTAGGAGTTCCAGTTGAATGAAAGAGCATCTATTTTCCAAGCTTGTGGATGATATGTCCTTGAACAGAATTTCTGTAGATGATGGTTGAGGTGGGAGGCAAATAGGTCTACTTCTGGCCTGCCCCATGTCGAGGTGAGTTGTGTGAAGATTTTCGGATGTAACCTCCACTCGTGTGGATCTATGAAATTCCTGCTTAGGCTGTCCGCCAGCACATTGTCTTTGCCTGGAACAAACTGGGATTGCAACTGTATGTTTAGGCTCAGTGATTTTCCCAAAGATTCATTGTCAGTCTGCAAAGGGGTAAGAATGGGTGCCCCTTGCTTGTTTATGTACCACATCACAGTGGTGTTGTCTGTCCGTATCAGTAGATGGCCTTGCTGAAGTTGTTCTCGAAAGGCCTCGATGGCATGCATTACTGCCAGCATTTCCTTTTGGTTTATATGCAGATGTGTTTCCTTTGGAGACCATTGTCCTTGTATACATCTGCCCTCCATGTGCACCCCCCATCCAAGGTCTGAGGCGTCTGTGGTCATGGTCTGTGTTATCTGAGGTTTTTTGAATGACATACCTGTGTTTGCCTGGCTTACCGAGGCCCACCATAAGAATTCCTTTTGTAGGCATGGAATGAGCGGTATGGTTGTCTCTAGGTTGTTGCTGTGCTGAGACCATAGGCTTTTTAGGTACCATTGAAGCTTTCTCATATGTAGTCTTGCTAATGGAACCAGGAGAATGCAGGATGCCATGTAACCCAGGGCCTGTAGGAATTTCCTTGCAGTCATCTGGGTGAGTTTCGCCAAACCTTTGAAATAATGAGTTAACTTCTCTTGCTTGTCTTCTGTCAGGTAAGCCATTTGAGAGGCTGTGTCTAGATTGGCTCCAAAGAAGGTTATTTGCTGGGATGGCTGAAGTCTTGACTTTTGGAAGTTGACTGTGTATCCCAGAGCCTGTAGCAATTGTATGACATAGTTCAAGTTTTTTGTCAAAATCAATTTGTCATCCGCTTGTATGAGGCAGTCATCCAGGTACAGGTAAATTTGGATCCTGTGGAGCCTGCAATGAGCAATTACTGAAGCCAGGCATTTTGTGAATACTCTGGGCGCAGTAGATAAGCCAAATGGCAATGCTGAGAATTGATAATGCTCTGGCCCTGCAAGAAATCTGAGGTATCTTCTGCAGCTGTGTCTGATAGGGACATGCAGGTATGCCTCCTTGAGGTCCAGAGTAATCAGCCAAGACCCCTTGCCCAGCATGGGAAGGAGTTGCTGTAGAGTCAGCATTTTGAACTTTGGTACTATGAGAAAGGTGTTTAATGCGGACAAATCCAGTATTGGTCTCCATTGAGTTTCTTTTCTTGGAACAAGGAACAATCTTGAGTAGAACCCCTGGCCTTGTTCTTGTTGTGGAACTCTTTGTATTGCTTTGATCTGAGCAAGCAGAGAAATTTGCTTGATAGCCTCTGTCCTCTGGTTTTGTGGTAGGTTTGGCATGCCTTGTTTTCTTGGTAAGGTATGGAAGTGGAACCTGTAACCTTGGTCTATAATGTCCAAAATCCATTTGTCCTTTGATAATTTGCGCCAATTGTCTGAAAACAGAGATAATTTTCCACCCAAGGGAGCTTCTTTTTGCTCCTTGGTCAGCGGAAGTAGAGGAAAGTCATTGAGATTGTCCCTGTGGGGCAGGGGAGACCCCTGTGTCACTTCTTTGGTTTGCTGGTTGCCATTGCCGTCCCCTGTAAGAACCTCTGTATTGTCCTCTTCCTCGGCCATGCCTGTTTTTACCCCTTTGAAATCTTTCAGGATTAGGAAAGGACCAGTTTTTAGAAGGCCAGTTCCTGCTGAATCTGGGTGGCTGAACCTGGAGGAAATCTTTGACCGTCTGAACTGATTCTGCTTTTTCCTCGATGGACTTTAACACATCTGTAGCATTAGCACCAAAAAGCTTGTTCTTTTCCAAGGGTGCATCAAGACGTTTTGCCTTAACATGATCTGGTAGAGGTTGTTCTTTTAACCATGCATGTCTACGAATGACCGCCCCTGTCATGGCTGCCCTACATGAAGCTTCCAGTGCATCATATCCACACTGCAGAAAGTGATTGTTGACTTGCTGAGAATTATGTACAGCTTCCTGCAAAGACTTCCTGTCTAAAGGTTCAGGAGAGGCCAATGTTTTCTGTAAATCATCTAACAGGTAATCCTGATATTGAAACATATGAAAGAGGCAATTCAAAGCTCTCATAGATAAAGTAGTGGAGGTGTAGACCTTTTTCCCCCATCTCTCTAATGACCTAGCTTCCCTGTTGGAAGGCAAAGGGTTTTTAGAGGTGGATGCTGAAACCCCTTTAGGTCCCTGCGAAATAGTTTCTAAATCAACAGCATGGGCCCTAAAGAAATGAGAATGTGTTTCTGGGACCCTATAATATCTGTCTGGCTTGGCTGGAGCAGGAGGAAGAGTATCCGGGGTAACACTGGAATCAGAGTATAGGTCATCCAAAACATCAAGCACAGGAGGTATAGCCAGGGGCCTGTGTTGGGGCTTTTTAAGGAAGGTTTGCAGGCGCTTTCTGGAATCAGAATATTCCTGGCCTTGCCACTTAAAATGTTCCCTCATGGTATGCAGAACTTCCCCAAAAAAAATGTCCTCTGGAGGGGAGGCCGAGGGGATGGAGTCCTCTGCATCCGAGTCCTCATAGGTCTGGAAGAGCTCTTCCTGGCCATCGGAGTGAACAGAGTCCTCAGAATCTTCATCTGAAGGGATAGGGTCAGAGGGCTCAGCCCGGGGCCTCTTATCAGGAGGAGGCTGGGATCCTCTCTCAGGATGGGCCTGTGAACCTCTAATCATGGAAATTAAGTCTGCGGCTATAGTCATGATTTGTGTTTCAGGAGTAGGCTGAGGTAAGGCTTTAACAGAAAGGTGCTTGGTCTTGCTGGCTGCCTTAGCACGTGTATAGGCCTTGATAGACATGGCCATAGGAGGCCTAGCAGCTCCACGTGCAGGAGTGACCTTATCTACAGCAATGGTCTCGGGCATTTCCTCGGTTTCAGTATCCGGAGGAAATTCTATAACTGGCGTCGGTATGGCCTCTGGTATCGGAGGTATCGGAAATGCGGTGTCTTTGGTTCGGGGCGGTGAAATAACCATCTCAGGGGGAACCAGAGCACTCGCGGTAGGTTTTGGCGTGGAGTCAGTGGCAGACGCGGGCCGAGGATGTCGGTCCCAGTCTTTTTGTTTCTTAGGAGTCTGCGATGTCGGAAGTTCCGACGGCATTGTATAAGCAAATTTATCGCCGAAAAAGTCTTCAGCGAACTCCGCCCGGCGCCTGAGAGTGCGCTTATTGAAGCGAGCACAGGCGACACAGGCCGAGACGTCATGGTCTGGGCCAAGGCAAGGAAGACAGTAAGAGTGGAAATCCTTATGAGGTATTTGTTTACCACAAGACAGACAATTGTTAACTTTTCCAGTAATTTCTGACATCAGCTGAGGCAAGAAAAGGTCCCCAATGGGGTACTTAGCTTTTTTGATGACTTCGGATCGAAGAATACAGGAGCTGACCGACCGGCACTTGCGAACTGCTTCTGCTTCGGGCACCGCGTGGCAAGAAAGACTGAAGAAAATGGCGTCGGCTGATGCTTATATACTCCAGCCACACTGACGTCGGAGAGAAATGCGACATCAGCCGACGTCAGACCCAGACTTTGGAATCCGGCCGACCGAGGGCTGCTTGAGGCAGGACAACCCATATGTTATGACTGCAGTTGCATTCTTGAAGGACATCAGTACAGTATACACTTCCTGGCTTGTGTTAATATGAAACATACCTAATCTCGGACATGTTAATTGTGAAAAACTTAAGATACAAACATTCATACTGCTATGGCTTCACTCTTGACACATCTAACCATCTTCACTAACCCCCTCCCCTCACCTGTCCTCCTCCAAACCACCCTGAACATCCCATTGTCATCAGATTGCTGTACAGAAACTAGGTGTAAAAAAAAAAAAAAAACACACAAACACAATAAGTTAAGAGACTTAATTCATTAACCTAAGAGAGGAAATGGTGACCGGGCAGTTATTTTTTTTTCTAGAATGACAAATGTGGTTGAGAACATTCATTACTGCAGCCTATTTAATTCCCACATTATTGCATTTACAGTGTACTTTTTACTGAACTGTGTGGCTTTTATGACATCCTGCTGGATGTTTCCTTGTGTTGCTGGAATTTTCACACAGAGTTTGATTGTCTTATTCGGCACTGGTGAGTCACACAACATACCTACAAGGTTGTATCAGCTTGCTGTTCCACATTAACTGCCAGGTATTTCATAAACCCCAGTCACAATGTGGTCGAATGTTAGTAAGTAAACACACTCTATGAATCCTCCTTTATTGCCTCATGGCATAACTTTGGTAGACACACCTGGTTTATTTAAAGCAGCCGTAGTCAACACATTAGATCATCCTAGGTAGAAAAATCATCTTTGACAGTTGTTGAAATACATACATAAGTACTGTAGGGAATTAATAAAAACTATATAATTAGCTTATACAGAATGAAAAGCTATAAAGTCTTGCTTATTTCCAGGTCAAGTAACTTCAATTAGCCGTAATTGCTACAGTATTCACATTAGGAGTCCAGGGACAAATATGCATTAATAGAAAAATGATTAACCACACAAATGTGTTTTCCTTTTACATTTATTGTTTTTTCTTCCAGACTATCCTCCACGGGAAGAGTGAGTTTTGGCCCAGAAATTGTAGTTTATTTGGCCATTTTGGGCAGTTTTCCATCTCTTTCAACTTGCTGGCTTAAAAGCCTACGTCTGTACTTGTTTCCCATCTTTCCTGTAACTAGTCTAGTCCAGGTACAGATTTGCTGTATCCAGGACTCTTTGTAAGCTTTTGAGCCCCCCAAGCCTTTCTGTGTTGGAGGGAAGCCTTCTAGCTTATCAGTGGGAGTGGTAAGCATTAGGTAGCCTATCTACCACAAGAGGAGTGGTTCCTGGTACAGAAATTGTAGCTACTGGCCATTTGGGCAGTTTTTTTCCATCTCTTTCAACGTTTTGGTTTAAAAGCCGCACGCGCTTGTTTCCCACCTTTCCTGTAACTAGCCTAGTCCAGATACAGAGTTGCTGTATCCAGGACTGTTGGTAAGCTTCTGAGCACCGCAAGCCCTTCTGTGTTGGAGGAAAGCCTTCTAGCTTATCAGTGGGAGTGGTAAGCACTAGGTAGACTGCCTACCACGAGAGGAGAGGTTCTTGGCCCAGAAATTGTAGTTTATTGACCATTTGGACAGTTTGTCCTTCTCTTTCAACTTTCTGGTTTAAAAGACCACCCCTGGGATTCATGAAGCTTACGCCAGGTGCAGGCGTAGTGTAGGCATTCTAATGCCAAATATGACCGCCGAGCGATTCAGGTACGATCCGATTCCACATGCACTACCAGCATACGCCAGAGCTGCGCAGCTCTCGGCACATGCATGCTAATCACCCCATGCGCAGTAGTGCAGCATGCAAATGAAGGTACATAGCGATTCATGAAGTGGTGCAGGTATAGCGTAAGCATACAGAAATGTAAACCAAAAAAAATTATTTTTTCAAACAGAACATCGGAGCCATGAAGTGGACCAAACTTACGTATTACAAAGTTAACATATGCCAATGGCTAAATATACAGCCAATGGCATAAAGAAATGTGCACAGCACATAAAAAATAACATTTAATGTCATGGCCACACTAACGCAAAGTACAACCGCAGGGCATGTGTGCGCAAACGGGAACACAAGGTAAATATATATAGATGTCATAAAACTGCAATGTAACACAAATCATGATTTCGCCATAATAGTCAATGGTATGTATGCTACACCACAACCAAGGAGCAAGGGTTGCTAAGGGTCTGTGACAGTGTTCGGCATGGTAACTATCAATTGGTAGTAAAATGCCATGCAAATGAGGCAAGTAATACTGAATCAAAAACGCCTTGCCGGCGTAAGGCTGCACCACACAGCATATCAGTATAACACCAAGGAGTGGCCTGGTGGTATACATGACATCAGCAGAGGGGTGTGCCACCATAGCTGTAAGTACATTGGAGCATTGCTAATCCGGGATGCCCATTGCTAAGCAAAGCCGCAGGATAGGGGTGTGGATGTAGCCATAATTTTGCTTAGCTGAGAGCACACAAGGTGACCGAAAGTGCATGTGTACGTGGATGACAATGCGCTTGAAACCTGGTAAATGGCTGCGTGTGGTACGCACCACAGCTGAAACAGGAAGGTTATGGGAAGACAATAAGGAAATGCCACAGCGGGGTAATTTGAGTACAACTGAGTAATTAACACGTATTAACTCACAGTGGGCCATTGACTGTAGCTAACAAGGCTGCTAGCAGCAACCTGCAGAACAGGAAAGGGGAGGTGCCGGATTGCAAAGAAAAGAGAACTGTCACAGCAGAGCAAAGCAAACCTGCAATAGATCGGCTATAGAACACATTTTGCAACACAATCCTTGGTTGGGAAAGTACAAAACAAGAAAGCAGGCTGCTGGATGCATGCCTGACAATGGGAGGGGAATCGGTCTGAAAAGTGAAGGCAAGTCCAAGAGGTGATCCACTGCAGCCAGGTGTAATTTAACACCAAAGGCACCACAATAGCAGTACCTGTGGTAAAACACATAAGTAAGATACCCTGCAGCTCGGATTGTACATACACACCCTATGACATCATCAGCTTCCAAAGCACAATAGTGTAAAGTGTGAAGGCACCTCACACACGCACTCATGTATTTACAAACACCGCACCATCAGTGTAAACAGACGGGGAACTTTTACAATGTACATGTTGGGAGCTGTCATACCTTTGATTCATCAGCATGTGATGGAGACTGAAGGTGGTGTGGAGGATGATGCTGACAACCACCTCAGGCACCGGAGGAGGAGAAGAGTGTTCAGACCAAGGGTAACCTACCAGGGGCTAGATGATCTGGAGATAGTAGAGCATTACAGGGTGGACAGGGACATCATACAGCAAATAGTTGAGCTGTGCTGGCCACACCTCAGAGCCAGAAACAACAGAGGGGAACCTATCGCAGTGGACACGAAGGTATGTGTAAGCTTGAGAATACTAGCCACAGGTACCTTTCAAAGGCCAACTGGAGATATCATGGGGATCTCACAGGCATCAGCATTCAGGGTACTCCACCAGTTCCTGGATGCCATGTTACTACATGCCGATGAGTATATATACTTCCCCCGAACTCAGGAGGTGTTGGCCAGCAATATGCACCTCTTCCACCGTGTGGCAGACTACCCGGAGGTACTGGGTGCAATAGACTGCACGCACATACACATCAAGTCACCACCCGGTGAGCATGGTAGGTGCTACATAAACCACAAGGGATACCACTCCATCAACTGCCAGGTCATGTGCAATGCCCAGGGCATTATCATGGATGTGTGTGCTGGCAGCCCTGGAAGCTACCATGGCTCCCACATCAGGCATGTCTCACAGCTGTACCAGGTATTTGTCAGGGGGGACATCCCATGTGGCCACCTTGTGGGGGATGCTGGCTATGCACTGGAGCTGTGGATGATGACTACCATCAGAAATGCACACGCACCCATGCAAGAACGCCATAATGAGGCACGCGCACAAACCAGAATCATCATAGAGCATGTGTTTGGGATGCTGAAATCACAGTTCTGTTGCTTGAACATATCTGGTGGAGCCTTGCAGTACTCTCCAGGCACGTGTGCCCACATCTTCATAGTATGTGCCATGCTACATAATATGATCCTGCGGAAACAGCTGCAGCAGGAACATAATAATGAAGGCCCTCACAGCCCACCGCAATTGCCTAGGGCACTACAGGCACAGAGGGATTCAGACCACGAACACCCTGTGCCAGCCCCAGTAGGCAGATGGAGGCATGCCCAGTATGCCCATGCCTTGGCAAAGAGGGAACGTATAGCACATACACTGACAGTGTAGGCCTCTACAGACTGACACACTTCTCCACCTGCACACACAGTAAAAGGGATGGCACACACACACGACCACCTGTAAATTGTCATGTATAGGTGGTCTACTGTGTGCATCCTACATAGGCAGCCCTCAACTATTGCACACACAACTGCTATTGGCACAAGGTAAGTCAATACCTGAATAGTAAATTAAGCTAACAGCATGTGTTGATACTGTATGTATAGGTTCCTAGGTACATCGGTAGGTACATGGCTAACTGTCAGAGGCCATTCATAAGCCTAGCCAAAATGTTTCTACTGTTGACACCCCATTGATTAACTAACTGTCCCTCTGTGGAGCAGAGCCAATTGTGGGATCCCTGGGGTGTAACCACTGTTCCCCACCCACTCTGCAAGGATTCCCGGATGTGTTAATGAGGGGCTCCATATAATGTAATCAGGGATGTAGTTCCAAAGCATGGGGAGTACCCATGACAGGTATCTGTCACCCCAGCATTCTCCAGTTATGGTTGTGGCAAGGTGTAGCACATTACAGTATGTGGCTCACTGTGACATGGATTCCCATAGCTGGAGCATATCCATTAAGCATCACTTGGACATACCATTAATAGGTATCATCCATATGTACACCAACTGAGTTACACATTTGTTTGCAGTATGGAGGAACAGCCATAGTACACTCTACATACTAAACACCATAACACTTGTACATATCCCAGATGCCTCAGTGGTAAAGCCACTGACTGTCTCGTGCATGGTCCCGGTTCCACGACCTGCAAGGGCTGTTATGTAATTCTGATGTCCCAAATAATGGATGTTAGATGCAGGTTATTAGAGCACGTTTAAGCACATGTTAGCGGGTTTTGCACCAGTAAGTGTCAGTAAGTGGCGTTTAAACATGACTACACGGATATGCGCAACAGAGATCTAACCTTTGCTGAATATCACGCAGATCATGGGCAAAGCTGCCTGGAACCGCTGAAATGTGCGTTATTTACCCATGTACTAATAGTGCCTGCTCTGAGAGGTAAAACGACCACTGCCAGGAGTAGAACACATAACCATGTACACAATCTTCACAATAACCTATCACTAAGCTACCTGAGATGTACCAATGGCAGGTGTGTACTGTGACAGGTTAAAACACAAAAGGGCGGAGTTCGGGAAATAGTATACACTGCCATGTACCCAACGAAAGGTGTATTCTCTCTCTCTCTCTCTCTCTATATATATATATATATATATATATATATATATATATATATATATAAAATATAGAGAGAAAGGGTGATAGAAAGATATATGCTGATATATATGGATATACATATATATGCAAATATATAGATAGGCTAACAACATCTACACAACCATGGCGGTACATATAAATAGGATACTACCAAATTCCGAATGCTTTACATACCAACGCTCGTAATTATGAGGCTTAAAGACCGAAAGACCACAGTACCAGAACACCAGAACCGTGAGTACTATTATCACGATGTTAAGGGACATTTAGTTAGTGCTTCTGGTGCTGCGGTTCAAGTAGGTATTGTGTGTAAGTGTGTTTCTGATTGCGTTAGTGTGTGTAAGTGTGTGTTCTGAGTGTAGTGTGTGTTTCCTGGGGACTGTAATGTGTGTGTGTGGGTTTTCTTCGTGTGTCTGTTTGTGCTATCTCGGAGGTAGATTATTAAAGTAGGTGTGGTGTGGGGGGCGCAGCCACCCACATGGAGGGTGTATGGGGGCATGGCCACCTGGCCATATGTAGTGTAGGATGGTTTGTTTGGATGTGATGGGTAGCAGTGTGTCTGTGTGTGTGCATGTGTGTTCTGTGTTTGTGTTAGTTCCGAGAGTTTGACTGTCACGAGTTTGAGTGTTCGGTATTGTGGGGTTTGTGAGTCTGGGAACGGTAATGTGGTCGTTGGAAGTGTGTGCATTCCTGAATCCATGGGTATGCCGTATACAGTGTTTGAAGTCTTCAAATATGTGCATGACATGGACCATAGCAATCACACATTCCGCCATGACTGAACATTATGAACAAAAGATATGGAGAGTATATATGTCTATACACTATTACAAATATGTGCTATGGACATGAGCCAAAGATAGGGTTACCACCTGTCCCACCTTGCGAGGGGCAGTCCCTCTATGTGCGGTAGTGTCCTGACCAAAATGAATACAAATACTAATGTCCTACAATCTCAGGACATTTGGCATGTTCAATATTTAATGTAATTGTTGCATAAAATAGTCATCTGCGGTGGCTTAGTGGTAAATCACATTGGTTATGGTGTGCAGGCTCCTGGGTTCGAGCCGTGCAAAGGCTGTTTAATAGGCCACAGAAATACCTCACAAAGAGGATTACCGGCCTCAAACAAATGCCCTATGCAGACCGTCTCAAAAAACTTCAGCTTTACTCTGTTGCATATCGCCTACTCAGAGGCGATCTCTGCCTAACACACAAAGCTATGTCAAACCCAGAGCTTTTAGACATGCTCCACTTAAAGAAATCCCAATCCCTACAAGCTACATGGTCTAGGGACCTAAACCTTGTCACCTCAATAAACAGAACATACTAGAGGCATAGATTCCTGTCCCAGAGACTTCCCATACTCTGGAACAAACTACCTATCTATATCAAACAAAGCTTCTCATTAGCGCTCTTCAAGAAAAATCTTGATGACTGGATGGGAGATAGGAAATTCACCCCAGGGATAACTTCTGTGGCTCTGCTCCACAGTGGCACAGGAAAATAATTTTCTTGGGTGGCGAAAGCCAGGGTACCTTTGGCTAGGCTTATATAGGCTCTAAGGCCAATAGCCTAGTACCTACCTATGAACCTATGAATCTGTATCTAAAATACCTACATGTAACAAGAAACAGGATAAGCAAGTAAACCGCTACAAGAATATAAGCTTTTATATAGGCATATATGTAAAGTTCTATACTTTGTACTGACCGTGGGTATGTGTCAGCCTCTAAAATCCGATGTGTGTCCTGCAAATGTCCCACTATGGCCATTTGAAAAGGTGGCAACCCAAGCCAAAGAGGTTCAGTCACCAACACAACTCAAATGAGTGCAAATATCTGTGAAAGAAATACATGAGACAGCTTTCATGTAGCAACATTTCATTACATACCTATGTATTTCTGAATGGATTGAAGGACCAACATCACCTGCATGCTATACAGGAACCAATTAACAATGGCTAAATGAATACGCCTGCATTACCATAGTATTAGTCTACTAAAGGATAGGTCTTCAAATAGGGAAGGAGCCCTCACACACATATCGAATATGTATAAATGCAGTTCCTACACACCTGCATCTGCTATGTACACCCACCTACATCTCCCCCACACCTGAAACAATTGCAATACAGACTGTAATAACATTACAAACATCCACTCACTCTATGACATCTACAGAAGCCTTAACATACCTTGTCAGAGACACACTATAATGGCCCTATGTGAAATCGTTGCTGTTGTACAATGGAACAGATGCCGATGTTACAGGGTTTAGTTGCAATAATCCCGTATCAGACAGCTGATATAGCAGCTAGACTCACATGTAGAACTACATCCTCTAGCCATTACACACAATCCATGGGGGCCATGAAGTTAATATATCTGTGTGTGTCTCCATATAGCTGTTGCAATTCATCACAAACAACAGATCCAGGCCGACTTCCTTGAAGGTAGGGCAAAGGGACAACGCCCAAGTGGAGTATTCAGTTATACCCGACTGTTGCCATGTAATTGGCTAATGGAGTAGCTGCACAGCTGATGTGCATGTAATCATCTACTCCAGAACACCAATTTGTGGCAGGATACCACATGTTACTGATATCTAAGTATAAAAGGATGGCTTGTCATACATTCAAACTGTATGTACATACCAGAAAAATGTTACAACAGAAAAAGAATAGGACTTATATGACCATCAACTCGGGATACTAATAAGGTATGTAGTACCTGTTCTGTAATAATTAAAGTGTACGCAATGCATATAGAGAGCAAAGATGGTTTATCTGGATTAGAAATTTGGTTTGAGTCAAACAGCATGCAAGTGGAGAGCAAGAGAATCAAACCCGGGACTATATGAGGAAGCTGAGGAACCCTTCACAGCAATAACTATGTTTGCTAAACTGACACACATGCATTCAAGATTGTAGAGAAAGGTGAAAGTTGAATAAACACATCTGATTTTGTTTTACAGTGATACTATCAATTTCATTGTTTGTCATCAGCTAAATCTAATTTTTCTGTCTTCACTTGGGGTATAGTACAGGTATGCAAAGTTGGACCAGAAACACTCTTCTGCTTGAGCAGAAAGAATATTTTTAATCCTCTCTGATATAGGTATTATGTATAGGCCTTGTTACCTTGCCTAACTCCATAAAAATTGACTCCGCAAAATAAGCGAATTTCCAGCAGAAACAGAACCCAGAAGCAGACGAAGGCGATACACCAAATTTATTGCACAACAACACACACACGATTGAGCGCTTTCATTAAAAGAACTTCTTTAGACACATGAACACACTCAATATTGTGTGTTGTTGTGCAATAAATTTGGTGTATCACCTTCTGGGTTCTGTTTCTGCCTGAAATTTGCTTATTTTGTTGAGTCACTTTCTGTTTGTAGTTATCTGGTCTCGCTAACTGCAGAAAAACCCAAACTGATGAAAGCTGATAAAACTTTGGAAAGTGCCATCTCACCATGCCAGTGTGTACTTATAAAATTGCTGTGATGGAATGTTAGTGGAAGACACATAGAGCAGTCTTTCTGAGAAGATAAAGAGCTCAAAAGAAGGGGGAGAGGATTCATTAATACCTGGTACCAGCATAGGCAAAACTAGGAGGAGGAAACAAAAGGATGGCTTTTGGTTTCCTAAACAAGATTTAGCATTTCGCTAATTAAATAGACAGCCTGAGCAGGATAATCAGGCGTTTACCCCAAAATATGTTTCATGCAAGATATGAGACTGATTTACAATTCTTTATGTAAACTTCAAACAACAATAATCACACCATTATTAACTGATATCCATCCACCTGCTTTTTAAACTTTATATTTTTTCTGCATTTTAAATTATAGACAATAACAGAACACGCATTGCTTAAAAAGCATAAGACCCGAAACATTTTCAAAATACTGGTGCAGGCCTACACAGGAATATGCACTGGAAACAGTATAGTATACACTTCCTGGCTTGTGTTAATATGAAATATACCTAATCTCGGACAAGTTAATTGTGAAAAACTTAAGATACAAACATTCACACTGCTATGGTTTCACTCTTGACACATCTAACCATCTTCACTAACCCCCTCCCCTCACCTGTCCTCCTCCAAACCACCCTGAACATCCCATTGTCATCAGATTGCTGTACAGAAACTAGGTGTAAAAAAAAAAAAACACACACACATAAGTTAAGAGACTTAATTCATTAACCTAAGAGAGGAAATGGTGACCGGGCAGTTATTTTTTTTTCTAGAATGACAAATGTGGTCGAGAACATTCATTACTGCAGCCTATTTAATTCCCACATTATTGCATTTACAGTGTACTTTTTACTGAACTGTGTGGCTTTTATGACATCCTGCTGGATGTTTCCTTGTGTTGCTGGAATTTTCACACAGAGTTTGATTGTCTTCTTCGGCACTGGTGAGTCACACAACATACCTACAAAGTTGTATCAGCTTGCTGTTCCACATTAACTGCCAGGTATTTCATAAACCCCAGTCACAATGTGGTCGAATGTTAGTAAGTAAACACATTCTATGAATCCTCCTTTATTGCCTCATGGCATAACTTTGGTAGACACGCCTGGTTTATTTAAAGCAGCCGTAGTCAACACATTAGATCATCCTAGGTAGAAAAATCATCTTTGACAGTTGTTGAAATACATACATAAGTACTGTAGGGAATTAATAAAAATTATATAATTAGCTGATACAGAATGAAAAGCTATAAAGTCTTGCTTATTTCCAGGTCAAGTAACTTCAATTAGCCGTAATTGCTACAGTATTCACATTAGGAGTCCAGGGACAAATATGCATTAATAGAAAAATGATTAACCACACAAATGTGTTTTCCTTTTACATTTATTGTTTTTTCTTCCAGACTATCCTCCACGGGAAGAGTGAGTTTTGGCTCAGAAATTGTAGTTTATTTGGCCATTTGGGCAGTTTTCCATCTCTTTCAAATTGCTGGCTTAAAAGCCTATGTTTGTACTTGTTCCCTGTCTTTCCTGTAACAAGTCTAGTCCAGGTACAGATTTGCTGTAACCAGGACTCTTTGTAAGCTTTTGAGCCCCCCAAGCCTTTCTGTGTTGGAGGGAAGCCTTCTAGCTTATCAGTGGGAGTGGTAAGCATTAGGTAGCCTATCTACCACAAGACAAGTGGTTCCTGGCCCAGAAATTGTAGCTACTGGCCGTTTGGGCAGTTTTTTTCCATCTCTTTCAATGTTTTGGTTTAAAAGCCGCACTTGCTCTTGTTTCCCACCTTTCCTGTAACTAGTCTAGTCCAAATACAGAGTTGCTGTATCCAGGACTGTTGGTAAGCTTCTGAGCCCCGCAAGCCTTTCTGTGTTGGAAGAAAGCCTTCTAGCTTATCAGTGGGAGTGGTAAGCACTAGGTAGACTGTCTACCACAAGAGGAGAGGTTCTTGGCCCAGAAATTGTAGTTTATTGACCATTTGGACAGTTTGTCCTTCTCTTTCAACTTTCTGGTTTAAAAGACCACCCCTGGGATTCATGAAGCTTGTGCCAGGTGCAGGCGTAGCATAGGCATTCTAATGCCAAATATGACTGCAGAGCGATTCAGGTACAATCCGATTCCACATGCACTATCAGCATACGCCAGAGCTGCGCAGCTCTCGGTGCATGTATGCTAATCACCCCATGCACAGTAGTGAAGCATGCAAATGAAGGTAAATAGTGATTCATGAAGTGGTGCAGGTGTAGCGTAAGCATACAGAAATGTAAACCAAAAAAATGGTTTACATTTTTTCAAACAGAACATCAGAGCCATGAAGCGGACTAAACTTACGTATTACAAAGTTAACATATGCCAATGGCTAAATATACAGCCAATGGCATAAAAAACATGCACAACACATAAAAAATAACATTTAATGTCATGGCCACACTAACGCAAAGTACAACCACAGGGCATGTGTGCGCAAACGGA
The DNA here is from genome assembly GCF_019279795.1 of Protopterus annectens. Classification (NCBI taxonomy): domain Eukaryota; kingdom Metazoa; phylum Chordata; order Ceratodontiformes; family Protopteridae; genus Protopterus; species Protopterus annectens. The sequence continues at coordinate 1,082,998,503 of NC_056737.1, read as the reverse complement.
ACACAAGGAAAATATATATAGATGTCATAAAACTGCAATGTAACACAAATCATGATTTCGCCATAATAGTCAATGGTATGCATGCTACACCACAACCAAGGCGCAAGGGTTGCTAAGGGTCTGTGACAGTGTTTGGCATGGTAACTATGAATTAGTAGTCAATGCCATGCAAATGAGGCAAGTAATACTGAATCGCAAATGCCTTGCCGGCATAAGGCTGTACCACATGGTGTAGCAGTATAACACTGAGGAGTGGCCTGGAGGTATACATGACATCTGGAGAGGGGTGTGTCACCGTAGCTGTAAGCACATTGGAGCATTGCTAATCTGGGTTGCCCATTGCTAAGCAAAGCCGCAGGATAGGGGTGTGGATGTAGCCATAGCTTTGCTTAGCTGAGAGCACACAAGGTGACTGAAAGCGCATGTGTACGTGGATGACAATGCACTCGAAACCTGGTAAACGGCTGCGCGTGGCATGCACCACAGCTGAAACAGGAAGGTTATGGGAAGACAATAAGGAAATGCTGCAGCAGGGTAATTGGAGTACAACTGAGTAATTAACACCTATTAACTCACAGTGGGCCATTGACGGTAGCTAACAAGGCTGCTAGCAGCAACCTGCAGAACAGGAAAGGGGAGGTGCCGGATTGCAAAGAAAAGAGAACTGTCACAGCAGAGCAAAGCAAACCTGCAGTAGATCGGCTATAGAACACATTTCGCAACACAATCCTGGGTTGGGAAAGTACAAAACAAGAAAGCAGGCTGCTGGATGCATGCCTGACAATGGGAGGAGAATCGGTTTGAAAAATGAAGGCAAGGGCAAGAGGTGATCCACGGCAGCCAAGTGTAATTCAACACCAAAGGCCCCACAATAGCAGTACCTGTGGTAAAACACATAAGTAAGATACCCTGCAGCTCGGATTGTACATACACACCCTATGACATCATCAGCTTCCAAAGCACAATAGTATAAAGTGTGAAGGCACCTCACACACACTTGTGTATTCCCAAACACTGCACCATCGGTGTAAACAGATGGGGAACTTTTACAATGTACATGTTGGGAGCTGCCATAGCTTTGATTCATCAGCATGTGTTGGAGACTGAAGGTGGTGTGGAGGATGATGCTGACAACCACCTCAGGCACCGGAGGAGGAGAAGAGTGTTCAGACCAAGGGTAACCTACCAGGGGCTAGATGATCTGGAGATAGTAGAGCGTTACAGGGTGGACAGGGACATCATACAGCAAATCGTTGAGCTGTGCCAGCCATGCCTCAGAGCCAGAAACAACAGAGGGGAACCCATCCCAGTGGACATGAAGGTATGTGTAAGCTTGAGAATACTAGCCACAGGTACCTTTCAAAGGCCAACTGGAGATATCATGGGGATCTCACAGGCATCAGCATCCAGGGTACTCCACCAGTTCCTGGATGCCATGTTACCACATGCCAATGAGCATATATACTTCCCCCGAACTCAGGAGGAGTTGGCCAGCAATATGCGCCTCTTCCACCATGTGGCAGACTACCCGGAGGTACTGGGTGCAATAGACTGCATGCACATACACATCAAGTCACCACCCGGTGAGCATGGTAGGTGCTACATAAACCACAAGGGATACCACTCCATCAACTGCCAGGTCATGTGCAATGCCCAGGGCATTATCATGGATGTGTGTGCTGGCAGCCCTGGAAGCTACCACGACTCCCACATCTGGCATGCCTCACAGCTGTACCAGGTATTTGTCAGGGGGGACATCCCATATGGCCACCTTGTGGGGGATGCTGGCTATGCACTGGAGCCGTGGATGATGACTCCCATCAGAAATGCACACACACCCATGCAAGAATGCCATAATGAGGCACACGCACAAACCAGAATCATCATAGAGCATGTGTTTGGGATGCTGAAATCATGGTTCCATTGCTTGGACATATCTGGTGGAGCCTTGCAGTACTCTCCAGGCATGTGTGCCCACATCTTCATAGTATGTGCCATGCTACATAATATGATCCTGTGGAAACAGCTGCAGCAGGGACATAATGGTGAAGGCCCTCACAGCCCACCGCAATTGCCAAGGGCACCACAGGCACAGAGGGATTCAGACCATGAACACCCTGTGCCAGCCCCAGTAGGCAGATGGAGGCATGCCCAGTATGCCCATGCCTTGGCAAAGAGGGAATGTATAGCACATACACTGACAGTGTAGGCCCCTATGGACTGACACACTTCTCCACCTGCACACACAGTAAAAGGGATGGCACACACACACGACCACCTGTAAATTGTCATGTATAGGTGGTCTACTGTGTGCATCCTACATAGGCAGCCCTCAACTATTGCACACACAACTGCTATTGGCACAAGGTAAGTCAATACCTGAACAGTAAATTAAGCTAACAGCATGTGTTGATACTGTATGTATAGGTTCCTAGGTACATCGGTAGGTACATGCCTAACTGTCAGAGGCCATTCATAAGCCTAGCCAAAATGTGTCTGCTGTCACCACCCCATTGATTAACTAACTGTCCCTCTGTGGAGCAGAGCCAATTGTGGGATCCCTGGGGTGTAACCACTGTTCCCCACCCACTCTGCAAGGATTCCCTGGTGTGTTAATGAGGGGCTCCATATAATGTAATCAGGGATGTAGTTCCAAAGCATGGGGAGTACCCATGACAGGTATCTGTCACCCCAGCATTCTCCAGTTATGGTTGTGGCAAGGTGTAGCACATTACAGTGTGTGGCTCACTGTGACATGGATTCCCATAGCTGGAGCATATCCATTAAGCATCACTTGGACATACCATTAACAGGTATCATCCATATGTACACCAACTGAGTTACACATTTGTTTGCAGTATGGAGGAACAGCCATAGTACACTCTACATACTAAACACCATAACACTTGTACATATCCCAGATGCCTCAGTGGTAAAGCCACTGACTGTCTCGTTCATGGTCCCGGTTCCACGACCTGCAAGGGCTGTTATGTAATTCTGATGTCCCGAATAATGGATGTTGGATGCAGGTCATTAGAGCATGTTTAAGCACATGTTAGCGGGTTTTTGCACCGGTAAGTGCCGGTAAGCGGCGTTTAAACATGACTACATGGATATGCGCAACACAGGTCTAACCTTTGCTGAATATCATGCAGATCACGGGCAAAGCTGCCCAGAACCGCTGAAATGTGCATTATTTACCCTTGTACTAATAGTGCCTGCTCTGAGAGGTAAAACGACCACTGCCAGGAGTAGAACACGCAACCATGTACACAATCTTCACAATAACCTACCACTAAGCTACCTGAGATGTACCAATGGCAGGTGTGTATTGTGACAGGTTAAAACACAAAAGGGCGGAGTTCAGGAAATAGTATACACTGCCATGTACCCAATGAAAGGTGTATTCTCTCTCTCTCTCTCTCTCTCTATATATATATATATATATATATATATATATATATATATATATATATATATATAGAGAGAAAGGGTGATAGAGAGATATATGTCGATATATATGGATATACATATATATGCAAATATATAGATAGGTTAACAACATCTACACAACCATGGAGGTACATATAAATAGGATACTACCAAATACCGAATGCTTTACATACCGACGCACGTAATCACGAGGCTTAAAGACCGAAAGACCACAGTACCAGAACACCAGAACCGCAAGTACTATTATCACGATGTTAAGGGACATTTAGTTAGTGCTTCTGGTGCTGCGGTTCAGGTAGGTACTGTGTGTAAGTGTGTTTCTGATTGCTGTAGTGTGTGTAAGTGTGTGTTCTGAGTGTGGTGTGTGTTTCCGGGGGACTGTAATGTGTGTGTGTGGGTTTGCTTTGTGTGTCTGTTTGTGCTATCTCGGAGGTAGATTATTAAAGTAGGTGTGGTGTGGGGGGTGCAGCCACCCACATGGGGGGTGTATGGGGGCATGGCCACCTGGCCATACGTAGTGTAGGATGGTTTGTTTGGATGTGATGGGTAGCAGTGTGTCTGTGTGTGTGTGTGTGTTCTGTGTTTGTGTTAGTTCCGGGAGTTTGACTGTCGCGAGTTTGAGTGTTGGTATTGTGGGGTTTGGGAGTCTGGGAATGGTAATGTGGTCGTTGGAAGTGTGTGCATTCCTGAATCCATGGGTATGCCATATACAGCGGTTGAAGTCTTCAAATATGTGCATAACATGGACCATAGCAATCACACATTCCACCATGACCGAACGTTATGAACAAAGGATATGGAGAGTATATATGTCTATACACTATTACAAATATGTGCTATGGACATGAGCCAAAGATAGGGTTACCACCTGTCCCACCTTGCGAGGGGCAGTCCCTCTATGTGCGGTAGTGTCCTGACCAAAATGAGTACAAATACTAATGTCCTACAATCTCGAGACATTTGGCATGTTCCATATTTAATGTAATTGTTGCATAAAATAGTCATCTGTATCTAAAATACCTACATGTAACAAGAAACAGGATAAGCAAGTAAACCGCTACAAGAATATAAGCTTTTATATAGGCATATATGTAAAGTTCTATACTTTGTACTGACCGTGGGTATGTGTCGGCCTCTAAAATCTGATGTGTGTCCTGCAAATGTCCCACTATGGCCATTTGAAAAGGTGGCAACCCAAGCCAAAGAGGTTCAGTCACCAACACAACTCCAATGAGTGCAAATATCTGTGACAGAAATACACGAGACAGCTTTCATGTAGCAACATTTCATTACATACCGATGTATTTCCGAAGGGATTGAAGGACCAACATCACCTGCATGCTATACAGGAACCAATTAACAATGGCTTAATGAATCAGCCTGCAATTACCATAGTATTAGTCTACTAAAGGATAGGTCTTCAAATAGGGAAGGAGCCCTCACACACATATCGAATATGTATAAATGCAGTTCCTACACACCTGCATCTGCTATGTACACCCACCTACATCTCCCCCACACCTGAAACAATTGCAATACAGACTGTAATAACATCACAAACATCCACTCACTCTATGACATCTGCAGAAGCCTTAACATACCTTGTCAGAGACACACTATAATGGCCCTATGTGAAATCGTTGCTGTTGTACAATGGAACAGATGCCGATGTTACAGGGTTTGGTTGCAATAATCCCGTATCAGACGGCTGATATAACAGCTAGACTCACATGTAGAACTACATCCTCTAGCCATTACACACAATCCATGGGGGCCATGAAGTTAATATATCTCTGTGTGTCTCCATATAGCTGTTGCAATTCATCACAAACAACACATCCAGGCCGTCTTCCTCGAAGGTAGGGCAAAGGGACAATGCCCAAGTGGAGTATTCAATTATACCCCACTGTTGCCATGTCATTGGCTAATGGAGTAGCTGCACAGCTGATGTGCATGTAATCATCTACTCTGGAACACCAATTGGTGGCAGGATACCACATGTTACTGATATCTAAGTATAAAAGGATGGCTTGTCATACATTCAAACCGTATGTACATACCAGAAAAATGTTACAACAGAAAATGAATAGGACTTATATTACCGTCAACTCGGGATACTAATAAGGTATGTAGAACACTCAGTATGTCAGTGTATGTAGTACCTGTTCTGTAATAATTAAAGTGTATGCAATGCATATAGTGGGAAAAGGTATTATGTAGTGATGTATTGTTGAGCATAGTAACGCTCATAGAAATTGTGTGTACTGCTGTAGGCCACAAGGTAAACACCTCATACACCACAAGGGATGCTATATAAGGACTTTGAACACAACAATTCCACTCCAGCCGCTGTCAGTGGCAGGGTTGGTCCAACAAGTACGTGCCATAACAGGGGATAGTATATGTTGATATACTGTAACAGTAGGCATATGTATGGGCGTATAACTGAGAATAACATGTCTAAGGTGGTCCTGCTGTGCAATTATGATTTGCATTGTGGGATATTGTGGCAAAAATGTGAAATGTACAGTATTGTAGGTAGATATGTCTAACATTTTACATAGCATTACTGTTATGTTATGCAAACATCAGGTATGTCTATTGGCATGTACAATACACAATAACAGGATACATATGACTTGTAGTCACCAGACAGTGTATCAGCATGATAGCTAATTGAAATGGAAGAGCTAGTCAATTATCCATGCACAAAGGACATGTAATAGCTTCATAGGTTCATAGTTAGGTACTATGCTGTCTGGCCAAGGCCATTCATAAGCCTAACTACAGTGTTTTGACTTGCACCTCCCTAGGTTAGTGTCCTGTGCCTGTGAACAGCAGAGCCATTAGTTTCCTGTGCCTCTGTACAGCAGAGCCACTGCAGTGATCCCTGGTGTACATGTCTGTCTCCCATCCACCCATCGAGGTATCTCTTGAAGAGTGCTAGTGAGGGTCCCTGCCTGATGTACATAGGAATCATGTTCCAAAGCATGGTGAGTGTCCGGGTCAGGAATGTATCCCTCCAGCACGTCCTAGTCATCGTTGCATTTAGGTACATATCCCAGAGCATGTGGCTCTCAGGGGCTTTTGCTTATGTGGAGCATATCCATCAATACTGTTTTGGACATGGGCCTTGTATGTTCAGCAGAGATCACCTCTGAGTATGCGGTATGCAAATGAGTACAGTTGGGGTTTCTGTAGTTGGGCTGCATACGTCATCCTTGGAGGTCAGTATTCCTCTTGGTGTGGTAATGTTGTGGTATTTAAAGCCATTGCTGTTGTCTCATAAGGTACATCCCAAATGGGGTGTTGTACCCTTTAATGTGTTTCATAAGTCATGAGTAGAGAGGCACAATGGCTGCCTTTGTTCTGGCTACAAACCCATTAGAGATTAGGGGCCACGTAGAAGGATATCCACACCACCTTGGCAATATGGTTATCAAAGGAGTGAATGCTATCTACTTGGGTTCTAAGATCCCTTATTATGTCTTATGTATGTAGGGGACTACCACCTATGTGATAGTCCATGGGTGATTGGTGTAATCCAAAGGGGATGTCTATGCACCTTGTGGCATGCAGCTTGAGGCCATGTTATTGACACCAGGTATCCATCCCAGTGACACCCTTATGGAGGGTGTCTGTATCAGCTGGGGAATCAATCATGGCCCCTAGTTTGCAGTCATCTGCAAACCTTTTCAGGGTAAGTCCTCCTGTGCTAGCCTGTACCTCAGAGAAGCATATACCGAACATGAGGGGCCCTATGACCGAGGCCTGGGGGATGCCAATTGTAACTGATTTACAGTAGGACCTAGGGTATGCTACCCTCACTGTGTGGGTTCTGTCCGTGAGCCACTTTGCATAACATCTCGTGATGTAGGGGTTAATGTGCAGGTGGATGTGTATGTTGACAATACCAGAATGGGGAACGGTGTTGAAAGCCTTTGAGAGGTCAAGGTAGGCTGTGTGGACCTCCTTACCCTCATCTACTGCCTTGGTAACTGTCTCAAAGGACTCCACCAGGTTTAGGAGGCATGGTCTGGCCCTAACAAATCCAAACTGGGTGGGATCAAAGGTTTGGAGGCCACCAATGTCTCTGTGAATGAGATCCATGATGATGTGCTCCATAGCCTTGCAGAACAGTCTAGTCAGGTATAGGGCAATAGTTCCCCTGGTCCATTGTGGTGCCACCTTTGTGGAGTGTGATAACTGTTGCTGTGTGCCATTCAGGGGCCACAATGCCTGATGCAAGGCTATTAGTGAATATGGTGCCCAAGTGGGGAGCCATTTCATTCTGAAGTTCATGGAAATCGCAGCCTGGGATGTTGTATGGTCACATGGATGCTGTGTTCCTGGCTTTAGAGAGTGCAGCTTTGAACTGCGTAGTTGTGATCACAGGGACTCTGCATCATTCCTGTATAGATATGGGCCCTTTAGGGTGTGAGAGGGGTGTAAAGTTAGCACTGAACCTATCTGCCAGGATGTTGCCAATATCAGTCGGTTCTGTAATGTTCATGCCTTACTGCTGTATGTCAGAGCAGATGTGGGTATCGCCATCGAGAGTAGTGACATACCTCTAGAATGCTTTGTGGTAGTCCTTGGAATTAGTCACAGTTATGTTTACGTAGCTAGCTTTGGAGGATGTGATAAGGGATCTCAGATTCTTACTGAGGCTGACCAGGGAGCTCCTCCACTCATGGGATTGTACTCTACTTTGCAACAGTCTCCTCCTTCTGTTGTACATTATGTCCATGGCAGTGGACCACCAGAGTGGCCTCCATTTTCTGGTGGGTACCATCATGGTTCTGTTTGGGATAGCATGATCCATGCAGTCGTGTAAGTGCTAATTAAGTGCAGTTGTGTATGATTCAGCGGTTGTAACTGTATTGTCCATCTGCACGGGTGTCATGACGTTTACTACTGCTGTCATAAGAAGCCTGAAGTTGGCTTTGTAGAAATATTGTACTGTGTTTTCCATAAAGGGTGTGGTGCCGGGATGTGGATAACAAGGGTGATTAGCGTACGTTCGGATCTGACCAATGAGGAGATAACCCCAGGTGTGGAACACCAGTCACACATGTTGGTAATGACCAGGTCTAGGATATTGTTGGCCCTGGTGGTGGTGTGGATAGGTTGATCCAGGTGATTGGAGGTTATGAATCCCAGAAAGCATTGGCCTAATGTGTCGGTACATGAGTAGGTATCCCAGTTAATGGTGGGGTAGTGTCAGTCGCACATCAGTAGTGTGTCTGTTTGAACCCTACTTTCCAGTACACCAAGAAGTGAGGACCGTTAACCATGGGGTATGGTGGGGGATCTGTAGCAAGCTACAATTTGTATAGCAGTTATGGCCAGAGTTAGTTGCACTTGGATAACCTCTGATGCATTGTGCTAAGCAACCAGCCTGGAGGTGTGGATATCCTTAGGAAATATGGACACACCTCCACCGTGGGTGTTCTGGTCCTGGTTACATGACTGAAAGGTGTGGTATGAGTAATAGCCTGGTAGTGCAGGGGTGCTCTCAGGAGCCTAGAAGCAGGTCCCAGTCACTGCACAGATATCAAAGTGGTCCATTACAAGGAGTGCCTCGGGTGAGTGCATTTGAGATGAAGACGTCAAGCATTGAGTAGCATTACCCTCAGGTTTTGCTTGCCTGTTCCTGTTATGGTGGTGAATATGTTATTTGAACCATGCCTAAAACAGGCACTATAGGAGCAGCAAGAGCCTTAGCCATTATCCGGAATCCCAGGGCCGACAGGTGCAGGCCATCTGTGCCAAAGCATCGTGTTCTGTCGACCATGTCATTCAAAGCAGACAGATACTGGATACCCTTGGAATGACACCAGAAGCATAGCCAATTGTTGAAGTAAATCATTTTGTCCTTGTACTGCATTATCAGTCTGGATGATGGCAGAATGCTACTCAGGGCTAGGGCGATACCTGCCTGGGCTACAAGATCGGAGAGCTATTCCATGTCTCTTTACATGTAGTCCAGGAAGGTACATCTCAGGGCATTCACACTAACATGGAGAATGACACAGTCATATTGTACCTGTTGAGGAGTGACCTGAGTGCATAGGTTATGTTGCGGATCCTGTTACCCGACAGGCAGCTGACAGTAACTATCACCTTGTGTAGCCTGCTGAGTGGGACATCAGTGTGACCGCCTATAGAGTCACCTATGACTAGTGTGTTGGGTACGTTATATCACCCTATTGGCTGTGGTTGATGGGCACACTGAGTCTGTGGGCTATAAGTAATTGGTGTTGTGTTGGGGATGGGGGCTGCCTGCATTTCTGCTTTGGAGTTCTCTGTTGCCTAGACAGAGTAGTATTGAGAGGCTCCACAAATGTTGTAGTCTTACTATGTGTGGCCTGTGGTGGTGGAGATCTAGTGAGACTATGTGATGAGTGTGGTGTGGTGCAAACGTTTAACATCCCCACATGATTGTCAGGTTCAGTCTGGGTTGGAGAGAGCTTTACCTCCAGCATGGCTAGATATGTGCATCTCCCACAGGTTGTAGTGTTGTATGTTAGGAGGGGAGTATTGACTGTGTACATGAGACAATTTCTATATTGCCTCATGATGCCCATATTCATCATATAGACAGGCGATAACACTGGGAATTGACACTTGGACATGCCTGAATATTTAACTATTTCCCACTAGATATGTGAGGAAAGTGTGTACAAGAGCTGTTTTACTCTAAGCAAGTGGGAAATGTAAGTACAAACAGTGTTTACCTGTAGGTAATGAGGAGGATTGAGTGCTATAGTAATTAGTAGCTCATGTAGTGCTTACATGTTCTGAACAAGTGCTGAGCATGAATAAGCAATACAGATAGGGTGTTGGATAACATAAACACACTGCCCCCAACAGGTACACAATCACATATCCATGTACACTACAGAGCCCCTGTAACCATAACTATGATGGTACAAGGTGCACTCAGGCTGCATGGGACCTGTCCACATCCCTGGTTGTATCATACACATATGGCAAAACAGTTTGCTCTACACATACACATCATGTAAAACATAGCTTCATGTCAGTCTGTGAAAACACTGAATGGTGCACACCAACAGTTATCACAACCCACAAAGTGGAGACACCACTCATAATGGGAGGCACTGCACTACTACCCTGCTGAGTCTGGTCTGAAAGTCCATGAACCTTAATCAACGTATATGTTGTTAGCAGTACAGATGTAGATGACAGTACGGATGATTTCACACTGCATATCATACCTGTGACAGGTCATAGGACATCATCACCCATACTGTGTTCCACCTACACTCAGTATACTAGATGTACATTTGTATGTCACAGGAGTGTTCTGCCAGTGGACTGTTGACAGAACCAACACTACAAAAGGTGTCTGAGTAATATGTGCATATCACACCAGTGCCAGCTACAGTAAAACAGGGTTAATTCATTGTACTCCTCATCGTAGCCCATACCACACAGACAAATGGGAGGCATCTGCCTATGTAAGTATGTGAATGGCTATGACCTAGGAGCAATAGCTGACTCAGTGTTGTGGACAACATACAGAAGGGGCTTTGTGGGTGAGGTGTGTGACATATGTGCACAATCTGACAGCTGCATATTGCATTGTCACCGCTAGGTTAATAACCCTGTACCCATGAACTACCACCTAGGCAGCGGTCAACATAATGGACACTGTGTGTAAGGGATGCTGCTGTGCAGTTTACCTCCCTGAGCTAGTGACATCACCAAGCCTATTAGGTAGTCATAAGAGGCAACCCTAGTCATGACAGGGTGCCATCCATGAACATGGAGATCATTGTACAGCCATACTCATCACTCAAGTGACCAATATCGGATCACATATCACCTTTAAGGGTATTGGCCATGTTTGGATTGGCGACACCAGCCTTCACAATCCTCATCTCCACTATGTAGCATGATGCCTACCCTGCATAAAGACATGTCCAACACTGTGATGTTGGACATGCTACACATACATATCCTGATCTGAAATACATACGTCATGGACATCCACCTTCCTAGTACAAGGATCGCCACATGCTGGACAGATCCTTGTGCCATACATGTTACATACTCCTGCCATACTATGCAACCCTGTCCAGCAAAGCTGCACATTTCACCTCTGTCAGACATGGTGTGATGACCGCATGGTAGATGTATCATTAACCGTGTGGATCAGTTATGTGGCACTGCTTCACCTGGCACCAGAAACATGGCTGTCGGCTACAGCTAGGTAACCTTACATCCTAGGCTCATACATGGCCCAGGGCATACAGACTACTAGATGACCTTGGCCGTACATGCTATAGTTGATAACCATCCCTGCAAATACCATCAGGCTAGCCAGTGTCCCATGTGTATCACATGTGCAACACAGGCGATACGTGGCAGGATGTTGAACTGCTGTACAGTGCCGTGTAGATGTATATGGCAAAACACATGCATGTAAAGGCTTCCATGTGCATGTCTGCATTGTCACAGGTCATGTCCGTTAAGGCAGTGTATGTGTTTATATGTGACATATACACAGCATCAAGGTCGACAGCATTAATGTGGACACATCCAGGCATGTGCTGATAGGTAAGAACACCAGTACAGGCAAACAGACATGCCCACATCAAGACAGCATCCACATGGAGTATGAGCAATGTAATCAGGTGACACACATATATGGTGATAATATCCAATCCCCATTGGGTGTCACATGTGTGTGACACAAACATGTCAGTGGTGTCAGTGTCATGAAGATTTGCAAAGACAACTATTTATATGTAATAAATGTGATACACATGTATGTGCAGCTGTATCTCTGTGCATCTCTGAGATACTGTGACCTGTCTCCATCATTATGTCTTCCAGGTATGCCGCGAGCAAGGCTCCCAGCCTATACCCGCTTGGAGGATGAGGCCCTTATACCTTACCTCCAAGACAACTATGATGTCCTGTTTAGCCATGTGCCACAGGATGCACAGCAGTGGGATGACCTGTGGCAGGAACTTTGCAGGAGGGTTAATGATGTGGGTGGCCATAACCGCACATACCAGCAGGTGCGCAGACACTGCATGGACCTGATCAGATGTGCGAAACAGCGTGCAAATGCAATCGCCAGGGAACAAGGTGCAACAGGTGGTGGGCCACCAACCCAGCCCCCACTCACATGTACCGAGGAGCTACTGGCCAACCTGGGGACACCATCAGAACAGCATCCACAAGCCTTAGCTGACATCGTGGAGGTGGGTGTCTCTCAACCACTGAGCCTGGAGTTGCCTGGTAAGTCACTACTGCACATATAACTATTATATCCCATATAGTTGCATGTGTCACTGTACAATATGTAATGTAACATCATATGCAAGGCATGTATACACACATGCCGCATACTATAGTATGCTACTCTGTGTATGCACACATGTGCATACTCCATAGTATATCCTATTGTACTGGTGAATGTGTTAACATGCACATTGCACCCTGTAGCTGTCATACAGGTGTGGATAATGATCATACTGCTGTGTCACCCTATATAGGTACCTCTGGCATTCCGCTAAGACAGCAGGCCATTGCAGGTGAGACAGTTATAAGTATCAGGCATGTTAATGCACAGATCTATTCACCATGTGGCCAGTTAACACATGTACACATAATGTATGGTCCGGTCACAATATACAGGTCGCATCTGCAATCCATCACAATGGCTACCCATGTGCAATACTTACAAACTAAGTGAAACACCGACATGAAACCTCAGAAACTGTCATTGCTAGATGTGTGGACAGCTGTGCATACAATGGTGGAGGTGTTGTTCAATGTAGGAACATGTACTACACATCAGAACTACACATGTGGGGTACACAAACAGTACTACACAGTGAGCTGGAGTATGGGCAGCCCACAGGATTCACCATTGTGGATTATGCCCCTGCTATGAGTGCACACATTGTGATGTGCCATCTGACATGTCCATGACATGTAGTGGGCCGGCTGCAACATTGTCTCACTATCCCATAAAACATACCCCACATACCAAACATACAACCCTTTGTCTGCATAACCCTGTGGACAGTGGAGTATATGACATCTATGGGTGTATGTCATATGGGACAACACAGACATGTGAGATAGATGGCCATCACAACCATTTGGCCAACACATGTTCACACATGGCCATGGAGGATGGCCAGAGACATGTAGCAACACACAGTAGATGTGATGTGTTTGTGTGTACACCCTGTTGTACATTGGCTACACATGGTCCAACTATAGCCTTTGTTGAATGGTTATATTGCAGATGTGGAACACTGGACATCCTACAGGCCTGTGCACAGCTTGTGGAGGCGTAACATCATTCGACCACATAAGATGTGTTGAACATCATGACTGTGTCACAGCATGACAGTAGTCACCTGTACAGCATCCACATACATACACAGACAACCACATCAGGCCACAGATACAGTACATTTCCCTTGCTGCTGTTGGACATCACTGTCAGCCATGCACCTCGTGTGTGTGGTACACAAATGTCATGTGGGACATGGTGTATTGACAAGTCTGCCATGTGTGGACATGGTTGCCAGGCAGCTAAAATATGTTTGCAGATGTGCAGGGGTGTCATCCGTATGGCCTTCGGTGACCTGTGTCACACATTCCACATCATGGTTTAGTGTGTATACACCTCAGCGACGTGGGTCACAATCCACAGTATATATGTATTGTGTATGCACACAGTCATGGCTATGCACTGTGTCTGTAATTCACACTGTATAGCAATAGAGATGCCTCATGATTCCATGCAATGGCACTGTGTCTGTACTTCACACTGTATAGCAATATAGATGCCTCATAATACCCTTCAATGGTCATGCACATCTGCTAAATGTGCATTTTATCTGTAGGGCGGACAGACAACACTGCAATGTGACACCATTACCCCACTGTATATGTGACAGGACACCATTGTGTTAAACATGTATGCATGTCAATGCACACGTCAGCAGATTACATGTCATACTACATGTTAATGTCAAGGTCATATGCCACACATCAGCCATGTGTACTGTTAACCTGTGCTGGTCCACATGGTGTAACTCAGGGATGCATGCTTACTACCATGATTGTGTGAAATGCATGGCTTCTGCTATGACACATGCATGCTGTTGTGTGCAACCCAGGGATGTATGATAACTACCACTATTATTGTCTGAGCTGCATGCCATCTGCTGTATCACATGCATGTTGCATGCCTTCTGTCAAATCACATGCATGGTGTGTGTGTGTGTGTGTGTGTGTGTGTGTGTGTGTGTGTGTGTGTGTGTGTGTGTGTGTGTGTGTGTGTGTGTCTGTATTGTAATGTAGAGTCTTTGTTTGCCTTCACAGGTGATGTAGGTGCGTTACCCTCCTGCGGTCCATCTGATGTTAGTGTCCCCACAGACTCTAGCAGTGATGATGAACATATGCTTGAGGCACAGGCAGGGTTGTCAGGGGCTGAATCTGTGCCATTGGTTGCCATTCCACCTATATCCCCTCATCCCCACACACAGATCTCATGCCAACACATACCCCATCACCAGTGGCCATAGAGGAAGGACAGTTGGCATGTGGTAGCTTGGAACAGGAAAGTGTGGTGGCTACGGAAGGTGTGTATTCACACCATGGTGTCAGGCAAATGACTGGAGATGGGCCACACAGGCATGTGGCCAGTGCTGCTCATAGGAGGACCTCTGGCCGACATGCCCCTGCAGGACAGAGCGCAGCAGCTGGTGTCACCAGATGCATGTTTCAGGCTGTAATGGTGGCACAGGCATGTGCTGAATGGCAGAACAGAGAAGGGCAGAGGCTTCAGAGGGCTGCTATCCATTCTTTAAATGACAACATCCAGGCATTGGCAAATGCTCAACAGCAGATTGCTGAGGTTTTGGACAGATGATTGGGTGACATGGTTGGAATCCTTGACCGTGGCATGACAATCCATGAGCATGAGCTGTCTGTGCTGGAACATCTGGTAGGAGTGAGGCATAGGGCACGTGGACGTAGGCCAGCTACGTCACCTGGTGCAGGTCTACGTGAATGAGCTACCTCACATGCCCGCTCCCATAGTGGCGGTAGCAGCAGCAGTGCAGCTGGTGCTGCGCTGTCCACACCAGGACACAGCAGGCCATGTGCACATGGCCCTGGATGGTCCCAATGGGGACACGGTTCCAGTGGACATGTGTCATCGGACAGTACCCAATCTGCACCTCTGCCTGGTAGTGCCCGTGCAACCCCTGGCAGGCACAGGTCACATGGCCATGGCCGGACACCGTGAGCTGTAAAACCTGGTCTGTACAGTCTGGAGCTGTCAATAATACCCCTGTGTAGGCCAGACACATGGCAGAACTGTGTGCACACATACACGCACACACCAGAAACATCTGTAGGGCACCGCAACACTCACATGCATAACAACCACACATGGCCAATTAGATCACAGGCCCTAACCCACACACATGATGTCATCCACTGGTGCAGCCTAGGCCCCTGGCAAACATTATCACCCTGTGCATATGATGATGCCTGTGCTGCATCCCTGTCATCCACACCATCGGTGCAGGGACATGCTCATATGGTCTGATGCACAGGGTGAACAGAATAGGGAGATAAGTGTAGATTACAATTGTTGTGTACTGTTGACATGCAGCAGACATACCATGTAGTACAGGTTTAGAATGCATTGTTTTCTGTTCACAGTATGTGTCTTGGTAACAACAGTAACAGCATGTTGGTAATGATGTCCTGCTTCCCTCCTTCAGGTCTAATTGCATGTGCCATTGAGTGCCAGTGTTTGCAGTTTCCCATGTGTAAATGTGGACTACTCACAGGTATGTATGGCAATACCAGCATGCTATTCGTAGCTTCAACCTCACTGTTAGAAAGGCTGACATTCCAAAGATGTCTACACATCTACTGATCCAGGAGCATGGGAGCTGTGTACTAAGCTACAGTGGCTAGAGACGTGACATCCATACCGGGTGACATCACAGGTACAGTTACATGGGGCGGGGAGTTTACATAGCAGTCTAGCTGATGACAAGGGTAGAGGCCAGTTGATAGCTTGAGGCCTCACTGTGTAGCAGTAATACACATTCACATTACAGGATGAGAACACACAACTACACACACACACACACACACACACACACACACACACACACACACACACACACACACACACAGGTATTCGCACACATGTATTCAGACACACAGTAACATGCCCACACTCACGGGGTCAATGACACTGTAACACACACACACACACACTTGATAGTGTTGAGGTGAGGACCCCTGCCTATGTGGTAATCACCATTACAGTACTGTGCACCCACATGATGCGACACAGAGAATACACATGTACAGGTAGTCAGTAATGCCTAAGATCGACGGCATCAACAGGGTAGTAGATTGCATCACCTGGAGGGGTTAGGGGTCCTATCTGTTCACTATGGTAACATACATCCTCACTCCATGGACCAGACAGCCATACATACATACACACACACACACACACACACTGTGGAGTCCACAATTGAATGCACCTATGTCATGCACATACAGATAGCTCACATGTGTGTGATACACACCCACCCCTGCCTATGTCTTGCTTTCTACACTGCAGTATGTACAGATCTCTACAACAGTGTACAGGAGTGTGAGTAACAATTGGGATGTATTCCCCACCATACGTGGCATATATGGACACACAAGCAAACACACATGGCAGTACTGTGAATCAAACACCTGCTATCTTATGATATGTATGACAGACATGCAGCAGTATTGCCCACATTACAATGTGTACCGATGCTACCTTTGGCAATTGTGCTGATATATGCACACGGGAGGTCTTAAGTGTTACAGGTGTCAAGTGATTTACAGTCAGTGACACCCTGACCGCTGTGTAGGTTGTATGTCTTCCCCTTCAATTAACAGAAACATAGCTTAGTGTTTGCACATGTTATTGTAGGATGGCTTGTGACACACCTGTGAGCTGTCTTCAGCAAACATCCATCTGCAAAGATGGCCCACCACTTAGTTATGTCCACACATCCATCCATACCTGATGTACATCTTACCATACTGTCAGTATATCACCATATACAGTTGGCAATGATGGGGCTGCATTGCAACTGCATGTTGTAGTAAGACACGTCACCTGCAAACATCAGCTACTGCACATGCATGGTAGCTGAATGCACACCACTACATGTACATGTGTGTAGGTCCTACATTCCTGTCATTTAGCCATGTTTGTAGGCATTGCAATTGGTGGACATGTGTGATGACATACATGACACATGGACTGTTGTATGATATGATAGTTGTCATGGGTAACCAGTACAGAGGGAATGTTAACTCAGTCAACATTGATATCACACCTTATGTACTGTTAGCATTCAACAGCCATGGACCTACCTTCCATGTGCATGTGTGTAATTGCTGTAGCCACCTGTCTGCATGAAGGACAGCAACAGCTATGCTATGTACATATGTGTTGTGTGTGTGTGTGTGGCATGTACATATCCATGGCAGGTACATGTATGTCATATCCAAACATGAGGGTGTTTACTGGTGTACAGCAACAGTCATCTGTTACTGCTGTATATGACCCAGGGCCCCTGTTATGTGTACAGCCGACCTGGTTATGAACAGTGGTATCATTGCATTGCATAACACATGATGCAACTGTGTCAGTACATGGGTAGTCTGCACAGTTGATGTAGAGCTAGGTACAGTCCACTGGTCATGGGTCACATGGTGTTGTACTAATATATGTTCTACCACATGTATGGATGTGTGTTGCTGGTCCAAGGACATGGTGATGTCTGAGGGCTACATCCTAGAATGCGGCTTTTGACACTGTGATCTGCACCTGACACATCTGTGATGCCTTTTGAGGGTGTACTGGTCAGTACATGTGAGTGGCCTTCATGTACGTGGGGACACCACCACCTGGAGCGGTCCGTACCGGTGTTATGGCCCACATGTCTGTATCCGAGGTATACGGTGGTAGTGCTATTGTGCACAACTGAGCCTTCAGCCAGGTGTTCCTCACTGCACAGATGTCAGTATTCCCCATTGTTGGATCTACATTGGGCAGCTGTGATTATGAATGCTACACATCTAGCACTGTTTAGCATACACATACAATGCAGTTGTCCTCTAGGTGTCAGGGTGTTAACCTGGTCTCAGGACATTCATCTATGAATGGCACTATATGGGCAAAGTAGCCACTCCTGGCAGGACATCACCATGGGTGGTATTAGTGTGCCAGGTTTAGATTGGTACATCTAAGGTGATGGACAGCAGCAGACATTGTGTAGAAGACCGGTGTCAGATATATGTAGTGCAGCGTTCCTGCTAACAATGACAACTATCGACACTGGAGTCCATTACAATGTGTTGTTCATGTCTAACTGTAATAGCATGGCCACTGTGCCCTTCTGTGTTTAGAATCAGAGTGCATACAAAACAGCCCTGTGCTACTAAGTGTGTGAGCATGCCCAGTATAACGTTGTGTAGATGGACACATAGTGCATTCCAAATGGCCGTGTGCTACTAAGTGTGTGAGCATGCCCAGTGACACCTTGTGTTGGTTATGTGCCTCTATGTGTATGGGCATGGCCATTGTAACCCTGTATAGCGATAGTAGTCGTCCAGTCAACAGATGGCCATACCCTACTTCAGGATGGATTCCTACATTGAACACACTGGTTCACAGGTATGTACATCATAACTGCCAGCATCCATGTCGATGTCCGCATTCCTAGAAGGTCATATTGACAGTCTTGAAAGGTGTAGTGTCTGTGGCGTGGCTCGTATCTATGTAGTATTGTAATAGTGGTCCGTAGATAGGCAGTTGTCCTGATCACACCACTGGCGTGTGTTTGTCTCCATCTGCCTGGGGACAGAAATATGCTTTTAGACTGCTCACACTCCATACAATCCCTATCGCCATCTTTTCCATTGCTGATGATGTCACCCACCTAGAAGTACACCTCTGGGAGTGCTGTGTCCCAGTAATCTCAGTAGCGTGTTCTGTAACTGCGTAATGCTGTAGTGTGATAAGGTAGTTAGGTCTGTGTTCTAATCCCAGCCATGCCAACTGTGTGTGTGTGTGTGTCTCCATCTGCCTGGGGACAGAATAATGCTTTTAGACTGCTCACACTCCATACAATCCCTATCACCGACTTTTCCATTGCTGATGATGTCACCCACCTAGAAGTACACCTCTGGGAGTGTTGTGTCCCAGTAATCTCGGTAGCACATTCTGTAACTGCGTAATGCTGTAGTGTGATAGAATAGACAGGTAGGTGTTCTATTCCAAGGCATGACAGGTGTGTGTGTTTGGCAGTCATATCCTATGTGTTGGTGTCTGTGAGTGGCTAGCTCCAGGATGTGTTGAGGAGTGTTTTGTTGTTTTCCTATATAGTGTCCATAAATGTCACAATCGGCCAAGAGACTGGGTTGGCAAGACATACACATACATTCAGCAATAGGTCTGGTGAGTAATGTCAGCAGCCCTAATCTTACCCTTAATACAGTCTGAACCCATGTGATGCACAGAAACACACTTGCCTTGATATTAACACCAGTACATAATGCAGGAGGTGCATGTGGTTTCCTTTTCATTCTTGTCTAATGCTTTGGTGTCATGTGGTCTGCTGTTGAGATATATATTCTATATCTACGTATGTGTGTGTGTGTGTGTGTGTGTGTGTGTGTGTGTGTATATATATATATATATATATATATATATATATATATATATATATATATATATATATATATATATATGTGGACATTAGCACACATAAATCTACATGATGGAATACATGTCCTATACTGTTGAATGCCTGTGCTGGATGATCTGTACGTGATAACCTCAGATGTATGTATATCTGCCATGGCTTAGTGGTAAAGCACATTGTCTGTGGTGTGCAGGGTCCCGGTTTGAGCCGTGCAGAGACCGGTTGTTTTGTTGCTGGGAAGAACAAGGGACATTGAATACGGTGATAGTAAGGTGCTTTTAACCAGTTGTGTGTGGATCTGCATGACAGTAAGCAGTGGTTATTATTTTGAAGGCTCAGTATGGGTCATGTAACTATGCATTAGAAGACAATACTATGCAAACGAGGTGGAAAATAGTGAATCCCGTTTATCCCCAGGGTGTGATGCAGATCCCAAGAGTGTATGTGTATAGATAGCTGGGTGCAGGACTCGAATATAGGTGAAAGCATGGGGGGGGTGTCAGGCATACTGTACGTACATTGGAGCCCTGTGTCTCGGGATTGCTCCTGGCTTAGCATGCCTAAGCTAGGGGTGTGTCTATACCTGCCTAGTGCAATTGGGAGGGACAACAGCAGTAGGAGAGTAGTCAAGGTGAACAAGCTGGGCAAACAGGTGATAATTATCACAATCAGCAGATTACAGGCCCAGCCCAGCCCAGAACACTATGATAAAGTGAGCAAGCACCATACCCTCAGGTTTTTCCACACTCTACACCACCGGTGTATACATGTGTGGAAATTTTACAAAACAATCCAATGAAATGAGAAGGGCTGCAGCAGGCAACATAGACCAACATGTGCAGGAGGCTGAGGGTGGTGAGGATGTGAATGCTGCCGAACAACCCTCAGTGAGGAGACAGAGAAGACTGTACAGACCCAGGGTAACCTACCAGGGGCTACATGAGCTGGAGATAGTGGAGTGCTATGGGGTGGACAGAGACCTCCTACAGCAGATTGTTGAGCTGTGCTGGCCACACCTGACACATCGAACAGGCCGAGGGGAACCCATCCCAGTGGATACCAAGGTATGTGTAGGCCTAGGTATACTAGCCACAGGTACCTCCCAAAGCACAACTGGGGATATCATGGGGATCTCACAGGCATCTGCATCCAGAGTATTCCACCAGTTCCTGGATGCCATGTCACCACATGCCAGTGAGCATGTACATTTCCTCAACACATGTGAGGTGTTGACCAGCAATATGTCTCTTCCACCAAATGGCAGACTACCCTGGGGTAGTGGGTGCTATAGCCTGCATGCACATATGCATCAAAGCACCACCTGGTGAGCAGGGTAGGGCCTACATTAACCACAGGGGCATCCCCTCCATCAACTGCCAGGTCGTATGTGATGCCCAGGGCATTATACTGAATGTGTGTGCTGGCTGCCCTGGAAGCTATGATGATTCTGATATATGGCATCTGATGCAGCTGTACCACAGCTTTGCCAATATGGACATCCCCTACGGTCACCTAGTGGGGGATGCTGGGTACCCACTGGAGCCGTGGCTGATGACACCCATCAGAAATGCACACACACCTGAACAACTATGCCATAATGAGGCACACACAGGCAAGACATATAATAGAGCATGTGTTTGGGATGCTCAGGTCATGGTTCCGGTGTCTGGACACATCCGGTGGAGCCTTGCAGTATTCACCAGCTACATGCACCCAAATTGTTATGGTATGTGCTATGCTACACAATATGATCCTGCGGAAACAGCTGCAGCAGGAACAGCATGGGGCAGGGCCACACAGCCCCCCACCAATGCCAAGGCCTGTACAGGCACAGAGTGACTCGGAGGAGGAACAACCTGAGCCAGACCCAGTAGGCAGAAGGAGGCATGCCCAGTATGACCTGGCCTTGGCAAAGAGGCAATGCATAGCATATGCACTGACACAGTAGGTACCCAGGGAATGTCACCCTCTCTGACTTGCACAGACAGTAAAGGGATGCCAAACATGACACTACCTGTGCTCAGCCATGTATAGGAAGTGCACTGTGTGCATCCGACATAGGCAGCCCTCCAGCACCATCCTCAGGTCTGGCACACCCTCAAGGTAAGTCAATCAACCTACCAATTGGCAGTTGTATTAGAATGTGTTGTTACCTGTAGCTATGGTATGGATGTGAGCATGCAAGGGAATTTGGTGGCCCAATGTTAAGGCAGCAGACAGTAGACATCCATAGTGGCACCATGACATCTGTAGCACATACCGGCGTCACCATAGTAGCCAGTAGTACACAGGGTGTCATAACCCACTGTGGGTAATGGGCTGAGCATCATGTGTGTCCATACAGCCCACACAAGTCTCAACCAGCTGGACAGGTGTAGACCAACACAGACAAATGCTGTACTATGGCCTCTGAATATGCCCAATGGATGACCCCCCACAGACCCACACAGACAGACTACAGCAGGCCAGGCAGTTGGATGTAGGTTGTGAAGGCTAGGACGTCTGAAACTAATATGTTGGTAATTAAAGCTAAGATCTGGAGTACACTGGTATGCCTCTAGCCAGCACAATAGGTAGGTCTACACACTGAAATGGAGTACCTGACATACCAGTACAGTAGTAGCAAAAGTGTACAAGTGTCAGCTGTGCCCCCTTCCAACGTACACATGTAACAGTCAGGTGCGCCCCCCCCGGTGCTGTGTAGGAATGTGGATACAGTCGGATGTCCCCCACGCTGTGCAGAAATGTAGCAACAGTCAATGCCACATGACCGATGGATACCCTGCAGACACAGCATGCCACCTGTCAGTGTACAACGCAGAGGTCGGCACCACAGTACTGACTACCTGGACATGTAACACATGCGATACAGTTGACCATACTGGGCATGCTCAAACACATGAAGGTATGATGGCAATGTCAGTCGACAACATGCAGAATGGTCATACTGGGCATGCTCACACATGTAAACACAAGACGGCCAGGTCTGCAAACACCAGTGGTCCGGACATATCTGCCGGTACATTGCTATACTGTTGGATGACTGTGCTGTATGGTATGTGTGTGGTACTGTCTATTGTCTGTATATTTGCCATGGTGTATTGGTAATTCACATTAGCTGTGTGCACAGGGTGTTGCTACCAACACTTGCAAAGGACGGTTATTTGTTTGTGGCCAGAACAAGGCCATTGGATACGGAGTGAGTAAGGCACATTGCAGCAGTTGGGAGCGGTTGTGCATGGGTTTGTGCAGTGTTAAGCACTGCTGACCTCTGGTTACAGCTTCTTACACTTGTTTAGACTCCACATTTCTTTACCAGTGCAATACTCGCATACTGGTAGCCAAACACGCTTACACCCGCTCGCTCCCTCACTTGCACATGCACCGACATTGGTGCTTGCATTTGTCACTCACGCTGGGTGGGCACGATCCCTTGTGATGCCTATTACATCGGACTACATGACTACAGTATTGGGTATGGCTGACCATTAGGCGGCGGCATGGCGTTCGACTGCATGGAATCGGTGGCCTCTCCAGTGAGTTAATCATATTATATGCATGTTCCTCATACAATCTGCTCCCATCTGGCTGATACATGGGAACCGATACTCTGCAATGCAGACAAGTAAATGTGTTTTGGGACCCACATCCATCTGCTGGGTCATGCTACCGCATACCTATTGTAGGTTTGCCACCTTTTAAATTGGCCGAGGTGAGACTTTAGGATTAACACCTGTCCCACTTTGCATGGGACAGTCCCTCCTTAGGCGTATGTGTCATGCAAAGATAATCAAGACATAGCAAATGTCCTGATTACAGGACAATATTATATTCTACATTTCTCTAATAGTTGCATGTAACAGTTATTGTATATATGACACTTCTATATGTTATGTGAAGTAGCATAAGCAACTGGACTGCTACTAGACTAAGCTTTTATTTGTGCTAATACGTATAGTTCTGTACTATGCACGGCTGTAGGTATGTTCTGACCTGGTACGTCTGACATTTCTATGGAGCAGGTCCCACTTTGGCCATTTGGAAAGGTGGCAGCCCTATAGGACCTATATGTAGAGATGTCAGATTTGGCAAGGCAACACATACCCACAGCCAGTAGAAAATAGACTACTTCACTGGTTTGCATAAGTAAAGGTTATTCTTGTAGCATTATAGTTGCTAATACTGTTTCCTATAACATCTAGGTGTTTCAGATACAACATAATCATTTTATGCAACCACTACAGACAATATATGGATTCTTTGCCCTAAATCACAGGCCATGTGCCATAATAACATTTATTTTGCAGGACACAACTGCCCAAAGGGGAGTGTCCCTCGCAAAGGTGAACAGGTGGTAACCCCAACCTATTATGCTATCATCTACCTAAGGTAGTCGTCAGAATATGCGCTTTCCGTCACTAGCAGACCTCACATACGAATGGGGGAGAATGAACACTGAATCAGGGACACTGCATAACACCCTCAGGGACACATTTAGATGATTGGTACTATTAACCTGACACATTGACAGTCCCAGAGCATATGTATTCATACACATTTGTCGAGGTACATGCTGTTTATGACTCATACATGTTGTCATTAGTCATTATGTGTATTCCGCCACCTGTCCACCTAATATCACTAGTTCTGGAAGGGTTTAGTTGGGACTGTGTTAGATTCTGATTCATAATCACGGACGTCCATGATAATCGGGTACAGTTCACTGATATAGTCCCTATGTGTTCCCCCAATGGTTTACAGACTATCCAGTAGATGTGCTCTTAAGGTTTGGGAGGTATGGGCATCTGCTATACCCACATAGGAATATTAATTACTTCCACGGGGCGGGCCTAATACATCTCTGCCAACCAACACCTGCACACTTAGGCCCATTATTGCATACCCATGATTCCCCTACCTGACACCCCTCTACAGCACTCATCCTTACTGTGAGCGCAGCTGGGGTATGAACACACCCCTACACACTGCCCACTCTCCCCGTCTCGGGACACATGTCATTCATTTTGTCAACCCATGTGTTATCAGACTTGCACAACCTACTGTTCCGTGTACAGCTACATCCTGGTTGCATCAATCATTAATGGTTCGCCTACAAGGCAAATTTTTGGTGTCCCGCAAGGGACCCCGTGATCCATGTTTAAAGTGTAGACCTTGCAGATCTCTCCCACTGGTAGTTTCCTGCCGGTGGTCTGGAAAGCAGTGGTGTATTTACCTTTATTGCATGTCTGTATGTCTCACCGGCCTAGCTGGGGAGGTGGGAGGTAGATGTTGTTTATTGGACCTCCCACTAACATATGCCCGGTCTGAACATATGTTACCTGTAATTGCTGTAATGTAACCTAGGTATGTACATGTGTATATCTACAGTAACATATATATATATATATATATATATATATATATATATATATCTATATATATATATATATATATGTGTGTATATATATATATATATATATATGTGTGTGTGTGTGTGTATATGTATATATATATATATATATATATATATATATATATATATATATATATATATATATATATATATATATATATATATATATATATATATATATATATATATATACACATCTGTGTGTCCGTTGACCAATACATTTCCTGGCCATACGCACTTACACATGTGTATTGGGTTTTATATATCCTTCACCAGCATACTATTGCCTTAGTCATTATGACACCGACACTTCACTCCGGTTATCTTGTAATCGGTATTTAGCACGTTATACAGCGGACAGATGTCACAATATGTTCATGTACGGATTACCGATGGTAATTGGGATGTGATACAGTGTCATTTGACCTGTTCCTCATCTGCACAGCCTATTATTCCAGCTACTGTCTTTGTTTGTCTGTGCACATTCATATTATTTATGTCAATAAATGGAGTGCATGTGTTACAGAGAATGTACTTCAACATATTGTTGTCTGCATGTGCATATGCATATATACCTATTACGTACTAGCTGACCTACATGGGACGGTCCATTGGAACCGGCCCAACCAACCCTGACACTCTTGGATCCATAATCGCATACCCATAGTTCCTCCACCCCACCCGTGTTTGTTTCCACGCGTAACAGCCATTATCCACCTGATATCGCAGCCATGACACACCTTTACACATTGCCCTCTCCAGGGTGTTTGGGGCCCTACACACATTTTGTACCACCTCGTGTATTCACAGGGTCTCCCGCCATTTATATCTGCACATACATGCCTTTCCTGGTGTTATGGATTACGGCCATTTGCGGTTTACAAGTGTAGGTGTTCCCAACATGGACTACATTCCGTCTGTGTGTAATGTAGATGTAGCAGTTCAACAATGTTATGCCCACTGGTAGAACCCTGCCTCTGGTGTGAATAGTGGTGCTCTGCTCACCCTTGGGCAGCTTTATCTGACACACGCTGAAAGCACTATATAATAATGTAGCAATGCAGGCAGTAGGCACAACACTAACCAAAGCACAGAAAAGACCGCTGCTTCATAAACTTTAAAACTCGGGTTTATTGTGACACAAATATAGGACGTGGTAAGCTCTTTCACCTGAATAGGCTTCTTCAGACCAAAAAACCCCATCTTGTACACCCTTAATATAGCAAAAACAAATAAACGATTAAAGGCACAGCACAACCATTATGGCATGCAACATACAGGAAATGCTTATTCTAAAATACATTAACCACAATGAAATATAAGCATCTAAAACACATATAAAATATAAATAAAAATATATATAAACAAAATCTACATACATTCATACTATTATGAAACACTTGACAATGAATCCTCTCATAAATAATAATAACACCAACATCTAAAATATATATATATAAAATATATAATAAATAAATATATGAGAGAGCACAACCAGTTTGTATCACTTCAATCTGCTGGACTTCAGGAAAGGTTTCAGTGGTACTTTCTCATTCAGTCCAGGAAATACATCTGCCCTAAGCCTAACAATCCATCTAGACTCAGTGCTTTCAGTCCTACTACTCACACAGCCCCCCTAAAACTAGTGTGTGACATCTAGCACTTTAAAACAAAATAAATGTGTGGAATCATTAGACAAAACATGCTTGGACAGGGCATTAACAGTAGAACAAATCCTAATCTGGTAGAGGTGTTCCCTTATCCTATCCCTCAGCCTCCTGTCCGTCTTGCCTATAGACAAAACCTGGAACAGCACCCACATCCTTGGTGTAGTACAAGGGCACTCTGAAACCATGATCTCTACTCCCAACCAAAACACCCTGGGAGAGACCATCATGGCTCACTACATTCTCAGAGAAATAGAGTGCAGCAGCTTGTTCCCTCAGATTTGTGAGGTCTTCCAATCCTCTCTCCATATCAGATATCTGATATTCCCTGTTCTTAAACCTCTCACATAGATCTATGTACTACACCAAGGATGTGGGTAGGTTGAAGGACGTGATTAGTTCACACTGGGGTGTGCTAACATTAGATTCGAATGTGAGGGAAGTTGTGGGTGCTGTTCCAGTTTTTGTCTATAATTCAGATACAACATAATCATTTTATGCAACCACTACAGACAATATATGGATTCTTTGCCCTAAATCACAGGCCAAGTGCCATAATATTTATTTTTCAGGACTCAACTGCCCAAAACGGAGTGTCCCTCGCAAAGGTGAACAGGTGGAAACCCCAACCTATTATGCTATCATCTACCAAAGGTAGTCGGCAGAATATGCGCTTTTCGTCACTAGCAGACCTCACATACGAATGGGGGAAAATTAACACTGAATCAGGGACACTTCATAACACCCTCAGGGACACATTTAGATGATTGGTACTATTAACCTGACACATTGACAGTCCCAGAGCATATGTATTCATACACATTTGTCAAGGTACATGCTGTTTATGACTCATACATGTTGTCATCAGTCATTATGTGTATTCCGCCACCTGTCGACCTAATATCACTAGTTCTGGAAGGGTTTAGTTAGGACTGTGTTAAATTCTGATTCATAATCACGAACGTTCATGATAATTGGGTACAGTTCACTGATATAGTCCGTATGTGTTCCCCCTATGGTTTACAGACTATCCAGTAGATGTGCTCTTACAGTTTGGGAGGTATGGGCATCTGCAATGCCCACATAGGAATATTAATTACTTCCACGGGGTGGGCCTAATACATCTCTGCCAACCAACACCTGCACACTTAGGCCCATTATTGCATACCCATGATTCCCCTACCTGACACACCTCTACAGCACTCATCCTTACTGTGAGCGCAGCTGGGATATGAACACACCCCTACACACTGCCAACTCTCCCCGTCTCGGGACACATGTCGTATGTTTTGTCAACCCATGTGTTATCAGACTTGCACAAACTACTGTTCCGTGTACAGCTACATCACATCAATCATTAATGGTTCGCCTACAAGGCAAATTTTTGGTGTCCCGCAAGGGACCCCGGGATCCATGCTTAAAGTGTAGACCTTGCAGATCTCTCTCACTGGTAGTTTCCTGCCGGTGGTCTGGAAAGCAGCGGTGTATTTTCCTTATTGCATGTATGTATGTCTCACCGGCCTAGCTGGGGAGGTGTGGGAGGTAGACGTTTGTTTATTGGACCTCCCACTAACATATGCCCGGTCTGAACATATGTTACCCGTAATTGCAATGTAACCTAGGTATCTACATGTGTATATCTACAGTAACATATATATATATATATATATATATATATATATATATATATATATATATATATATATATATATATATATATATATATATATATATATATATATATATTTTTTTTTTTGTGTGTATATATGTGTGTGTGTGTATATATATATATATATATATATATATATATACATCTGTGTGTTCGTTGACCAATACATTTCCTGGCCATATGCACTTACACATGCGTATTGAGTTTTATATATCCTTCACCAGCATACTATTATTACTATACTATTGCCTTAGTCATTATGACACCGACACTTCACTCCGGTTAACTTGTAATCGGTATTTAGCACGTTATACAGCGGACAGATGTCGTAATATGTTCATGTACAGATTACCGATGGTAACTGGGATGTGATACAGTGTCATTTGACCTGTTCCTCATCTGCACAGCCTATTATTCCAGCGACTGTCTTTGTTTGTCTGTGCACATTCATATTATTTATGTCAATAAATGGAGTGCATGTGTTACAGAGAATGTACTTCAACATATTGTTGTCTGCATGTGCGTATGCACATATACCTATTACGTACTAGTTGACCTACACGGGGCGGTCCATTGGAACCGGCGTAACCAACCCTGGCACTCCTGGATCCATAATCGCATACCCATAGTTCCTCCTCCCCACCTGTGTTTGTTTCCACGTGTAACAACCATTATCCACCTGGTATCACAGCTATGACACACCTTTACACATTGCCCTCTCCAGGGTGTTTGGGGCCCTACACACATTTTGTACTGCCTCGTGTATTCACAGGGTCTCCCGCCATTTATATTTGCACATATGTGCCTTTCCTGGTGTTATGGATTACGGCCATTTGCGGTTTACAAGTGTAGGTGTTCCCAACATGGACTACATTCCGTCTGTGTGTAATGTAGACGTAGCAGTTCAACAATGTTTTGCCCACTGGTAGAACCCTGCCTCTGGTGTGAATAGTGGTGCTCTGCTTACTCTTGTGCAGCTTTATCTGACATACGCTGCAAGCACTATATAATACCGTAGCGATGCAGGCAGTAGGCACAACGCTAACCAAAGCACAGAAAAGACTGCTGCTTCATAAACTTTAAAACTCGGGTTTATTGTGACACAAACATAGGACGTAGTAAGCTCTTTCACCTGAATAGGCTTCTTCAGACCAAAAAACCCCATCTTGTACACACATACAGACATAAAGATGCAAAACAGCTCAAACACATTAACCACAATGAAATATAAGCATCTAAAACACATATAAAATAAAATAAAATATATATAACAAAACTACATACATTCATACTATTATGAAACACTTGACAATGAATCCTCTCATAAATAATAATAACACCAACATCTAAAATATATATATATATATATATATATATATATATATAAAATATAACAAATAAATATATGAGAGAGCGCAACCAATTCATATCACTTCAATCTGCTGGACTTCAGGAAAGGTCTCGGTGGTACTTTCTCATTCAGTCCAGGAAATACATATGCCCTAAGCCTAACAATCCATCTGGACTCAGTGCTTTCAGTCCTACCCTCACATCCCCCCCTTAAAACTAGTGTGTATGACATCTAGCACTTTAAAACGAAAGAAATGTGTGGAATCATTAGACAAAACATGCTTGGGCAGGGCATTAACAGTAGAACAAATCCTAATCTGGTAGAAGTGTTCCCTTATCCTATCCCTTCAGCCTCCTGTCCATCTTGCCTATAGACAAAACCTGGAACAGCACCCACATCCTTGGTGTATTACAAGGGTACTCTGAAACCATGATCTCTACTCCCAGCCAAAACACCCTGGGAGAGACCATCATGGCTCACCACATTCTCAGAGAAATAGGGTGCAGCAGCTTGTTCCCTCAGATTTGTGAGGTCTTCCATTCCTCTCTCCATATCAGATATCTGATATTCCCCGTTCTTAAACCTCTCACATAGATCTATGTACTACACCAAGGATGTGGGTAGGTTGAAGGACGTGATTAGTTCACACTGGGGTGTGCTAACATTAGATTCGAATGTGAGGGAAGTTGTGGGTGCTGTTCCAGTTTTTGTCTATAAGAATAGATCGAATTTAAAGAAATTGCTGTGTTATCCTACCGTGGACAGTGAAGGTGACAGGGATGTTGGTACTGTACCTTGTGGTAGCTGTAATTACTGTTGTTCCATAGATACTGTTGCTCATTTCTATCACCCTGTCTATGGCACTAACCATCAGGTTAGAGTTCATGCCAATTGTGATTTTACACATGTTGTTTATTTGGCCACCTGTGGAGCCTGTGCCACGTTTTATATAGGCAAGATGGACAGGAGGCTGAGGGATAGGATAAGGGAACACCTCTACCAGATTAGGATTTGTTCTACTGTTAATGCCCTGTCCAAGTATGTTTTGTCTAATGATTCCACACATTTCTTTTATTTTAAAGTGCTAGATGTCATAAACACTAGTTTTAGGGGGGGTGAGGGGTAGGACTGAAATCACTGAGTCTAGATGGATTGTTAGGCTTAGGGCAGATGTATTTCCTGGACTGAATGAGAAAGTACCACTGAGACCTTTCCTGAAGTCCAGGAGATTGAAGTGATACAAAATGGTTGTGCTCTCTCATATATTTATTTGTTATATTTTTATATATATATTTTAGATGTTGGTGTTATTATTATTTATGAGAGGATTTATTGTCAAGTGTCATAATAGTATGAATGCATGTAGTTTTTGTTTATATATATTTTTATTTATATTTTATATGTGTTTTAGATGCTTATATTTCATTGTGGTTAATGTATTTTAGAATAAGCATTTCCTGTATGTTGCATGCCATAATGGTTGTGCTGTGTCTTTAATGGTTTATTTGTTTTTGGCGCTCTTTTTGATATGTTAACGGTGTACAGGATGGGGTTTTTGGTCTGAAGAAGCCTATTCAGGTGAAAGCGCTTACCACGTCCTATGTTTGTGTCACAATAAACCCGAGTTTTAAAGTTTATGAAGCAGTGGTCTTTTCTGTGCTTTGGTTAGTGTTGTGCCTACTGCCTGCATTGCTACTGTGCTTTTTATGCTATTTTATGTTCCTGGACTGAGTTTGGCACAGGTAGCATTAGTCCTGTGGGGAGTGATACTTTTTGGATATATATATAATACCGTAGTTGCTCTAGATTCCCTTCACAACCTTTGTGTATGCTTTATTCTTACGGCGTTCATTCTTCAAATATGTATAAATATATATATATATATATATATATATATATATATATATATATATATATATATATATATCCACAGTATCCCTTAGTAGCAGCAAGCCTGGGTAATAGTCCAAATAACTTAAGCAGTTATAACAGCAAATCCAGCAAATCCACAAGTGAAAAGAGCGTAGTTTAAAATGACTTTTATTCCAAACACAGAGAACATACGTAAGCGCTTTCACGGATCTATCCGCTTCATCAGACGTAACAGTTCAAAGGACTTACTTGATGGTATTTATATGAAATTCAAACCCTTAATTAATTAATTAGTGTGTCCTTTTAAAGTGCCAATGCATAATCTAATACATCTGCTCAACATATTATTTTTATGTATTTGAAACATATTATAATAAAAACAATTGTACTAAAAACATCTGTGAATTAAAGAATACTATGAAAGAATACATATATAATCTTATTCAAAAAATATAAAAAATATAAAAAACAAGAAGTACACAGAAATTTTATGTATATTATCTAAGTTGTCTAGCTCTCAATATGGGCTTAATAGATATCATGTCATTCATTCCATAGCCCCTATGTGCACCTAGTCTGAAAATCCATTCTAACTCTGTGCACTCTGTATCATTTACTATATTACCTAACCTAAGATTAATATATTGTATGTGTAGTATCTGAAACTGAAAAATGTGTGTAGGACCTTCTTTAATAATATGTCGTGCCAGCGCATTGTATTCTTCCCTCCTGGCTATACTATAATAATGGTCTCGAATACGCTCTTTTAGTGTGCGATTAGTCTTACCTACATAAAACCGAAAACATTTTATGCAATATGCCACATATACTAGATTTTTAGAATCACATGATCCATTCACTTTAAGCTCCCATAGTCTTCTAGTTTCAGGATGCCTAAAATATCGTGACTCATCTACGTATATACATTGTTTACATTTGTTACACTTTTTAGTCCCACCAAACCATGTCGCTAATCCATTGGCAGGATTTGTGCTTGTCAGATTAAGTATAACAGAGTTGCTGTTTCAGTGTCTTATTATTTTTATATACAAAACTTGGGCCTTCACCTACCAGCTCTTTAACTCTGTCATCAATTGTTAAAATATTCCAGCATTTGCTTATAGCTTCTTTGACCTTGTGGATATTATTCCCATAAGGTATGACAAGGCTGAGGTCCCTTTTATCTTTATTAACATACTCACTTTTCTTATATGGATTATTGGAAAAGTATGGTCTAGCTTGTATATTCCTTTGTGCAATAACTTGCTTACAAATATTGTCAACATCCTTACTTTCATAACCTCTATAGATAAAGTCAGACTTTAATCTTGTTAATTCATCAGTCAGCATCCTGTCATTACAACAAAGTCTGGATAGCCTATAGGCTTGCCCTCTAACTATATTGTTAAATATAGTAGGATTATGCATACTATTGCGATGTAAAAAATTGGGACAGTAACAGGGCTTTCTATATACATTAGTGGCAATGGTACCTTGAACAACTCGAAGGTTAACGTCCAAAAAATTAATGGAAGTATTTGAGTGCTCCATTGTGAATTTTAAAAAATCACTATTAAGATTTATATATGTCAAAAAGGCTTTCAATTCTATAACACTACCCTTCCAAAGAAGAAAAAGATCATCGACAAACCGTCGATGAAACAAGATTTTTGGATGATCGAATAAATGCTGTTTTTCCCATGCTACCATTATCAAATTGGCATATGCATTAGCGCAACTTGTCCCCATTGCCACACCCTTGTTTTGTCGGTATAATTTACCCTGGAATAGGAACAAGTTGTTCTCCAATACCAATTCCAATAGGAAGCATATAAAGTCTGTTCTTATGGTATCCATACCACCATCAATTTCTAAGAGGCCTTTTAATATAAACAAACCTTTGTCATTGGGAATGCTTGTAAATAATGACTCCACATCTAACGTAACTAGTATCAAGTCAAAGGGCTTATCATATTCTTGTAAAAACATGTATAAGTCATGTAAAAAATGTGCAGTATCAATCAAAACATGTTTGTAAGATAATAACTGCTGTTTCAGCTGTTGGTCTAAGTAAATGGACATGCCTTCAGTCACCCAGCCTGCGCCAGCAACAATAGGTCTAAATTTGGGAAATTTTGGATGTTTATGGATTTTGGGCAAGCCATGTAATTGTGGAATAACAGGGAAGTCAACCATAAAATAATTATATAGGTCCCTAGTAATGATTTGTAAGTTCAAACATTCATTAAGCGCTCTATTTATATTTTCTAACACCACATAAACATTTTCAAAAGCCATTTCCTCATAGGCTTCTGTACTCAGCATCTCATGCATTGTATCTATATAATAAGGGGAGTCCATAATCACGATTGGCCCACCTTTATCTGCAGGTCTTATTGCTATATTATGGTTGTTTTTCAAATTATAAATAGCTTGCGTTTCTAATTTAGTCACATTAGGTTCTAGCAATCCTGTGTTAAACATACAATCTTTATAAATTTCATTTTCTACTGCTTTAATAAACAGGTCTATATTTGCTGGTAATAAAGGAAGAAAATCACTTCTTTTTTTCAAAATAGACAATGTACTATCATTGGAACCTATAGAAAGCTTCAAAGCCAGCTTTCTAGCAAACAATCGTACAGATATTAAGCAGTCACTCACATCAATGTTGGTGGTAGGTATAAAACCCAAACCTTTTTGAAGAATGTTCAATTCAGGTTCTGTTGGTTCATAGGAAGAAATATTCCATATTAGGTTTTTGGTGTCCACATTTTCTTTATTGTTTGTAATTGTTGAGGCGCTTCCTTGCGCTTCTGTCCTCTCATAGTATCTGTCTCTATTGAATTCTTCCGCCCTGCTCGTATAGGAAATGGAAAAACCGAAGGGACATTTTCTTCATGCATTGTTTTCCTTCTGGTATCCACATTTATCCCAGCAGTACTACTATCGCTAGTCGGTGTTTCCGAAGGATTAGAGCAAGTAAAATTACTTGCTTCAGTTTGTGTTGACAAATTAATGTTCATAGTTCCTTCGCCGACGCAGCTGTAATTGTCAGCGTGTTGCTTGTCATATTGATGTTTCTCCGGCGCATCTCTCTTTCTCATCCGATCTTGGCGTACCTCTGCATTGCCATCATCTCTCCCTCGTTGTCCTCCTTGCACACGCTGAGCGTAGGTAACTGAAGCTTGTCTCATGTTAGTGACATCATCTCTCGGCCACATGAAAACTTGCTGTTTCGAAAAATCATTCAAATCCCTTGCAATTTTCTTTTTCTTATATTCTAACAGCCTTGCTTCATAGCGGTTCACCCGCTCTATTGTTTCCTGCATAAACACTTCTGTTGAACCTTCACCATTCATTTCCGATAAATCTTTTTGTTGTAATATAATTCCTTCACGTAACTCATTTTCTATAGGTTGAAAGAATTCTACTAGCAAGTTCATATAGGCCTTACTAGTATTTAGATTAATTTTCTGCCATTTGACTAACAAATCAGTGTAAACAGTACCATATGATGGCATGTTTAAAACTCGGAGACCCCTCGGTACTATGTTCAGTTTTAAGCATGCTTCTAGGTGAAAACGCTGGCACTGTAATCGCTTAAATTTATAAATATCATTCTCAAGATTCCTCTTGAGTTGTAAGATATCATATTTATTAACGTTAGTCATTTCTTGTACTGCATCAAAATTACTAGTGTCCATATCCAATAATGGGTTCGCTGTCGATGCCAGCAAGCCATTAAGTCTCATATTCATGTTCATACCTTCCATATCCTTTGTTGCTCCAGCTGCTGCCACTGCCAAAACATCCATGAAAGATATATATCAGCACACACAAACCCAAAAGTAGTATATCCACAGTATCCCTTAGTAGCAGCAAGCCTGGGTAATAGTCCAAATAACTTAAGCAGTTATAACAGCAAATCCAGCAAATCCACAAGTGAAAAGAGCGTAGTTTAAAATGACTTTTATTCCAAACACAGAGAACATTCGTAAGCGCTTTCACGGATCTATCCGCTTCATCAGACGTAACAGTTCAAAGGACTTACTTGATGGTATTTATATGAAATTCAAACCCTTAATTAATTAATTAGTGTGTCCTTTTAAAGTGCCAATGCATAATCTAATACATCTGCTCAACATATTATTTTTATGTATTTGAAACGTATTATAATAAAAACAATTGTACTAAAAACATCTGTGAATTAAAGAATACTATGAAAGAATACATATATAATCTTATTCAAAAAATATAAAAAATATAAAAAACAAGAAGTACACAGAAATTTTATGTATATTATCTAAGTTGTCTAGCTCTCAATATGGGCTTAATAGATATCATGTCATTCATTCCATAGCCCCTATGTGCACCTAGTCTGAAAATCCATTCTAACTCTGTGCACTCTGTATCATTTACTATATTACCTAACCTAAGATTAATATATTGTATGTGTAGTATCTGAAACTGAAAAATGTGTGTAGGACCTTCTTTAATAATATGTCGTGCCAGCGCATTGTATTCTTCCCTCCTGGATATACTATAATAATGGTCTCTAATACGCTCTTTTAGTGTGCGATTAGTCTTACCTACATAAAACCGAAAACATTTTATGCAATATGCCACATATACTAGATTTTTAGAATCACATGATCCATTCACTTTAAGCTCCCATAGTCTTCTAGTTTCAGGATGCCTAAAATATCGTGACTCATCTACGTATATACATTGTTTACATTTGTTACACTTTTTAGTCCCACCAAACCATGTTGCTAATCCATTGGCAGGATTTGTGCTTGTCAGATTGCGATAACAGAGTTGCTGTTTCAGTGTCTTATTATTTTTATATACAAAACTTGGGCCTTCACCTACCAGCTCTTTAACTCTGTCATCAATTGTTAAAATATCCAGCATTTGCTTATAGCTTCTTTGACCTTGTGGATATTATTCCCATAAGGTATGACAAGGCTGAGGTCCCTTTTATCTTTATTAACATACTCACTTTTCTTATATGGATTATTGGAAAAGTATGGTCTAGCTTGTATATTCCTTTGTGCAATAACTTGCTTACAAATATTGTCAACATCCTTACTTTCATAACCTCTATAGATAAAGTCAGACTTTAATCTTGTTAATTCATCAGTCAGCATCCTGTCATTACAACAAAGTCTGGATAGCCTATAGGCTTGCCCTCTAACTATATTGTTAAATATAGTAGGATTATGCATACTATTGCGATGTAAAAAATTGGGACAGTAACAGGGCTTTCTATATACATTAGTGGCAATGGTACCTTGAACAACTCGAAGGTTAACGTCCAAAAAATTAATGGAAGTATTTGAGTGCTCCATTGTGAATTTTAAAAAATCACTATTAAGATTTATATATGTCAAAAAGGCTTTCAATTCTATAACACTACCCTTCCAAAGAAGAAAAAGATCATCGACAAACCGTCGATGAAACAAGATTTTTGGATGATCGAATAAATGCTGTTTTTCCCATGCTACCATTATCAAATTGGCATATGCATTAGCGCAACTTGTCCCCATTGCCACACCCTTGTTTTGTCGGTATAATTTACCCTGGAATAGGAACAAGTTGTTCTCCAATACCAATTCCAATAGGAAGCATATAAAGTCTGTTCTTATGGTATCCATACCACCATCAATTTCTAAGAGGCCTTTTAATATAAACAAACCTTTGTCATTGGGAATGCTTGTAAATAATGACTCCACATCTAACGTAACTAGTATCAAGTCAAAGGGCTTATCATATTCTTGTAAAAACATGTATAAGTCATGTAAAAAATGTGCAGTATCAATCAAAACATGTTTGTAAGATAATAACTGCTGTTTCAGCTGTTGGTCTAAGTAAATGGACATGCCTTCAGTCACCCAGCCAGCAACAATAGGTCTAAATTTGGGAAATTTTGGATGTTTATGGATTTTGGGCAAGCCATGTAATTGTGGAATAACAGGGAAGTCAACAATAAAATAATTATATAGGTCCCTAGTAATGATTTGTAAGTTCAAACATTCATTAAGCGCTCTATTTATATTTTCTAACACCATATAAACATTTTCAAAAGCCATTTCCTCATAGGCTTCTGTACTCAGCATCTCATGCATTGTATCTATATAATAAGGGGAGTCCATAATCACGATTGGCCCACCTTTATCTGCAGGTCTTATTGCTATATTATGGTTGTTTTTCAAATTATAAATAGCTTGCGTTTCTAATTTAGTCACATTAGGTTCTAGCAATCCTGTGTTAAACATACAATCTTTATAAATTTCATTTTCTACTGCTTTAATAAACAGGTCTATATTTGCTGGTAATAAAGGAAGAAAATCACTTCTTTTTTTCAAAATAGACAATGTACTATCACTGGAACCTATAGAAAGCTTCAAAGCCAGCTTTCTAGCAAACAATCGTACAGATATTAAGCAGTCACTCACATCAATGTTGGTGGTAGGTATAAAACCCAAACCTTTTTGAAGAATGTTCAATTCAGGTTCTGTTGGTTCATAGGAAGAAATATTCCATATTAGGTTTTTGGTGTCCACATTTTCTTTATTGTTTGTAATTGTTGAGGCGCTTCCTTGCGCTTCTGTCCTCTCATAGTATCTGTCTCTATTGAATTCTTCCGCCCTGCTCATATAGGAAATGGAAAAACTGAAGGGACATTTTCTTCATGCATTGTTTTCCTTCTGGTATCCACATTTAACCCAGCAGTACTACTATTGCTAGTCGGTGTTTCCGAAGGATTAGAGCAAGTAAAATTACTTGCTTCAGTTTGTGTTGACAAATTAATGTTCATAGTTCCTTCGCTGACGCAGCTGTAATTGTCAGCGTGTTGCTTGTCATATTGATGTTTCTCCGGCGCATCTCTCTTTCTCATCCGTTCTTGGCGTACCTCTGCATTGCCATCATCTCTCCCTCGTTGTCCTCCTTGCACACGCTGAGCGTAGGTAACTGAAGCTTGTCTCGTGTTAGTGACATCATCTCTCGGCCACATGAAAACTTGCTGTTTCGAAAAATCATTCAAATCCCTTGCAATTTTCTTTTTCTTATATTCTAACAGCCTTGCTTCATAGCGGTTCACCCGCTCTATTGTTTCCTGCATAAACACTTCTGTTGAACCTTCACCATTCATTTCCGATAAATCTTTTTGTTGTAATATAATTCCTTCACGTAACTCATTTTCTATAGGTTGAAAGAATTCTACTAGCAAGTTCATATAGGCCTTACTAGTATTTAGATTAATTTTCTGCCATTTGACTAACAAATCAGTGTAAACAGTACCATATGATGGCATGTTTAAAACTCGGAGACCCCTCGGTACTATGTTCAGTTTTAAGCATGCTTCTAGGTGAAAACGCTGGCACTGTAATCGCTTAAATTTATAAATATCATTCTCAAGATTCCTCTTGAGTTGTAAGATATCATATTTATTAACGTTAGTCATTTCTTGTACTGCATCAAAATTACTGGTATCCATATCCAATAATGGGTTCGCTGTGGATGCCAGCAAACCATTAAGTCTCATATTAATGTTCATACCTTCCATATCCTTTGTTGCTCCAGCTGCTGCCACTGCCAAAACATCCATGAAAGATATATATCAGCACACACAAACCCAAATTAATTAAGGGTTTGAATTTCATATAAATACCATCAAGTAAGTCCTTTGAACTGTTACGTCTGATGAAGCGGATAGATCCGTGAAAGCGCTTACGTATGTTCTCTGTGTTTGGAATAAAAGTCATTTTAAACTACGCTCTTTTCACTTGTGGATTTGCTGGATTTGCTGTTATAACTGCTTAAGTTATTTGGACTATTACCCAGGCTTGCTGCTACTAAGGGATACTGTGGATATACTACTTTTGGGTTTGTGTGTGCTGATATATATATATGTATATATTTATATATAGATTTCATGTCTGCAGATATATATCTATACACACACACACACACACACACATATATATGTGTGTGTGTGTGTGTGTGTGTGTGTGTAGATATATATATATATATATATATATATATATATATATATATATATATATATATATATATATATATATATATATATATATATATATATATATATATATATATAAAATTACATCTGTACATAAAAACATACATTTGCTATGCTGGGAGCTGCTTGCACCCACGCAGGTGCACTTGCATATGCTTACTGTGAGTTACATATGTTTACTGCCACTTATTTGTGCTTACGTGTGCCTTATTC
Source organism: Protopterus annectens (assembly GCF_019279795.1). Taxonomy (NCBI): domain Eukaryota; kingdom Metazoa; phylum Chordata; order Ceratodontiformes; family Protopteridae; genus Protopterus; species Protopterus annectens. The sequence continues at coordinate 1,082,958,025 of NC_056737.1, read as the reverse complement.
ATTATGACAGTACCACTTTGATTGAAGGTATCCAGTTAATGGCCCCATGTGAAACACACATTCACCTTTACATGTTTAAATGTCGGCTTTACAGCACAGCGACATTCATTCCACAAGAAAATGATATGTGCTATAGTCGAACTTGAACCGGGAATGCCTTTACGTTAGGTGGATGCTCTAACCACTACACTATTGGTGTTCTGCTTCATTTATATGTATACCCATGGTTCATAGTTACCCAAACACACGCCTCAACGCTTCACTTACACAGCAGGCATCCATTCTCCTGCTGGGAAAACCGCAGTACTACACATGCGCCATTCCCTATTCCCTACTGCTCTGGAGCCGTGCTGCATGTTTACTCACTCCGAGGATATTCAGAACTCCAAAGCTTATAGTCCTGGCACATACGTGTGTTTGATTGTCAGGGTGTTCATGCAGTCATCTGAGTTTAGGCTTGTCTGACTGGAAACCGGAGCAGCCCTGTACCTGTTTGAAAGTCAGAATTAGCATGTGGACAGAGTTAGTCCCAATGTTACCATTCTACCTGTGTTTACAGATGCAGGTGTTTGCCCACCTCTGACCAGCTTGATATGTCTGCACTATGAGTGCTTTATTGTGACCATATATATATATATATATATATATATATATATATATATATATATGTCTGTCTGTCTGTACATATACATACATATACACCTACATACCTATTTACATTTCCCATACTGTTGAATGTCTGCCGCGCATCCCTGCTGGCTTTACCTTCCTATATCTGATGGACATTATTCTGGCCATCACATAAAATTAGCGGCCCTTGCATGTCTTGGACCCAGAAACAGACCCACCTAAGTCACCGGTTTGACCACTACACCATCCGTGGTACATTCCCCATGGAATGTCTGCTGCGCATCCCTGCTGGCTTTACCTTCCTATATCTGATGGACATTATTCTGGCCATCACATAAAATTAGCGGCCCTTGCATGTCTTGGACCCAGAAACAGACACACCTAAGTCACCGGTTTGACCACTACACCATCCGTGGTACATTCCCCATGGATGGTAGCTAGGATATATGACTTCACAACAGGTATTCAACAGTACTGGCAACAAATGTGACAGTTGGTTGGCGTACATATGTGTACAGACCTCTCAACCACTCAGGGACTAATTTCAACAGTAACAGGGACAATTATAGACACTTTTACAATATTAGTACTATTAACTTGAAACGTGTTGACAGATTCATAGCATATGTATTAATACTTATTTCTGAAGTAAAAGACGTCTATTACTCTTAATTATTGTCATTATTCATTCAGTGTAATTCAACAGCTTTCCTCCAAAAGCCACTGGTTTTAGGGGGGATTAAGAGGCTGGCCAGTTATTGTGTGAATGCTCTGACCATTGGTAGGGTTGCCACATTTTCATATGGCCAGAATGGGATATATTCAGGACACACCAGATTTTTCAGGACAACACATACCCACGGTCAGTACAGGGTTTAGAACTTTACATATTTTCCTAGATGAGAGCTTATTCTTGTAGAAGTTTAGTTGCTTATTCTGTTTCTTGTAAGATTTACGTATTTTACATACAGAAATAACTGTTTTAGGCAATTGTTACATGAAATATGGTACATAATTATTTCCTACAATCACAGGACATTTGCCATTGTATTATTTTTGGTCAGGACACACCTACCCAAACAGGGACTGTCCCTCACAAAGTGGGACAGGAGGCACCCTGCTTACATCAGCGCCTTAATTGCCCTATATCCAACTGCCACTATGCGAATGTGTAAAGTATATATTCTCGATAATTCATGTGGGGAGTCGTGCATCATGGTCAGGTGTTTAATCCCGGGTAGTAGGTTCTGCATAATTGGCTGGAGGCTGAGCAGTCTCGTAAACCACTACTGCACATACAACTTGTGTCCAGATGTCTACAGGACAACATTGTGTCGTGGTATCAAGTCTGATGTTTACACAGGATGCTTATCCCATGAGGGATATCCAAAAATTGAACAAGACAATAACCTTCGATCTTTTTGGATTTACGAAAACATGATAGGGTTTTACATGCAATCCTGACACTGCCTAGGGTGAGACTGCCTACTAGATATGAGTAGTGGTCACTATGTGCAGATATGGCTGCGCCAAGCTAGCAGCCCGAGTATGGCTGGATTTGGTGGACGTTCAGGAATGGGGGGGTTGTGTGCTGTAGAGGGGATGATGGGTATTCAATTATGCATCCAGGTGTGTTGTAGTTGGATGGCTCAGTTCAGTCCAGACCATTATGTGGGTATGTGCCAGTGACGTTTCTGTACATGTGTATCACACATTTTAATATTCATATGTTTGTGAGATTGTGTTCTACAGTATGGCCTGTCAGGTTGTATTGCGGATGTGTATGTTTGTTCTTTGTGTTTCTTTCTGATTCACCCACTGCTCCCTCATCAACCTCCAGTTCACCTATTGTGCATCCAACACAGTCTCCCCTTTGTGAATTATTACATTACCCGTCCACCCCACACCCATATTCCACACACTCCATCCATCCCTTCTCTGGTTGATGGCCCATGGCACGGTCAAGGGAACACATTGCATACACTACATATCTCTGGTACCTGTATGGCTGTGAGGACTACCCTAGCATTTTTCACCTTCCACATGCTGTACATCACGCACATAGGTACACGCAAATACTTATCTTTCATGACATGGTAGGTAGACCCGGGTAATGCCTGTTCATCTTTGACCCATCCTGACAAGGAGGGCTTGGACTGCAAATGGGAAGATTTTGGGTGAATGCTCTGACCATTGGTAGAGTTGCCACCTTTTCATATGGCCAGGATGGGATATATTCAGGACACACATCCGATTTTACAGGCCAACACATACCCACGGTCAGTACAATGGATAGTACTTTTGTTTTATGCCTAAATGTAAGCTTATTGTTGTAGCTGTTTAGCTGCTTCTTCTGTTTCATTTACTTGCTTATTCTATTTCTTGTGACATGCAGGTATGTTACATATGGAAATAACTATTGTATGTGACTATTACATAAGATGTGGGACATAATTATGTCCTACGATTGCAGGATATTTTACATTTATAATGGTTTTGGTATGGACACAACTGCCCAGAGGGGGACTGTCCCTCACAATGTGTGACAGGTGGTAACCCTGACAACTGGGTTAGAATTAGCTATTGGCAGTGCACTAACATGATGTGTTTCACTTCCACTTGGTATAACTATCGACACTACAATAGAATACGGGCACGGGGTTTTAAATGTCATTTGTTCGAGGGATGGGGACTCAATATTCAGCTACGTGCATTTGTGTTTGCTTCTTATTTTTGTGTTCACAAAACTGTCTTGCATGCTTTGCATACATTTCAGTATCCACGGACACTGACAGGTGTGATTACTATTGGAGGCAGGCTGTAATATTCAGCATTTTAGGTTGCATGTAAACAGCCAACATGTCCATGCCTCCATGCTGCACTTTGACATGCCCCATGCACTCGCGCACATTTCCTATGCATGTGGATGTGGCGGCAGTGCACCTTCATTAATATGCGTATGGTGCTACTGCGCCATCTCTACACTGCACGGTCAGCGCAAGCCTAATGCCGTCCTTGCACCGAGCTTCATGAATCCCGGGGTACATCTGCGCTTGTTTCCCATCTTTCCTTTAACTAACCTACTGGGTAGCACTAGAAAGCCTTAAACGGATACAAGCCTTCTAGCTTAGGAGAGAGACTTTGGAGTGATTAAGTATCAGTTTTCTGTACTTTCTTGCTGTACTTAACTGTTTTCCACCTAAACGCAGATTTTTCAATGTTTATTATGATTTAAAAGCTTGTTTTTTTCACATATTGTACTTATTTGACTGCCTGCACTTTTAAAAAGTTGTTTTTTGTTTAAATGATTTGTTTAACTGTTTTAGGCTACACACTAAAGTGCAATAGCCTTTTCTGATCATTTGTAGTCATTTAAAGCTGTTTTAAGTGTATTTTTTACTGTTTTTGCCTTATCTTTTCAAAAAAACAAAACAAAAAAAAATTCCTTGTTTCCCGCCTTTCTAAGCTAGTATAGTCCAGTTTTCAGGCTAGTGCTGAATTCAGGGTTGTGATACTAGTTTCTGAGTTGCCCATACCTTACTTGGATAGAAGGAAGTTTCTCTGTTCATCTGTGAGAGAGGGGAGCTTTGAGCAAGCTATCTGTCCCTGTAGGAGTGGTTCCAGCCCAGAAGTTAATAGTTTATTGGCCATTTTGGGCTAATTTCTATCTCTTTCATTTCCCTACTATAAAAAACACTTTTGCATGGTTTTGCGCACCGGGCAGTACCGGTTAGCTACAGTTAAATTATTCCCAGCTCCACTAAGTTTCCTCTTCAGTTTTTTCCTTGAAACTCATCTAACTCTCAATCTAATTACTCAGAAAGCATCTTACAGCCCAGCACTTGCTCACACCTAATAGCAAGCACTAATATACCCTGACACTGTTTGCCCAGCAGGGCAAGGCTCTTTATTCACCCCTCACCAACCAAGCGACTAAGCAGCTCACCCTACTATTCAGGCATGACCAAAGGGCAACTTTAGGTGCACTCTCCAGTCCAGCTGGTGAATCTGGGTATCCTGAGGCAATGTTACAACAGCCTCATGTACACAGACAACCCTCTCCTCCTACCACAAAACACTTATATATGCGAGAGATGCAATTATACAGCCAAACTGGAAGCTAAGCTGTCTCCACCCAAGACTGGAACAGACAGTCAAGAGGAGAAGGTTAACACTTGCACCACACCTCCAGCCACACATAGACCTACTAAACCAGCACTGGCAAAAAATACACATAAATACACAAAATCATACTCTGAGGCTCTAAATAAAAACCTGCAAAAGCATCAGAGACCTCCAAAGCAGACACCCAAACAACCTGCACTTCCTGTCACAAACCAGACAACACATAAAACACAAAATCAGTGTGCCACACAATCACAGCCATTAAGGCGAAATAACATACCTAACACATTAGTAATAGGTGACTCTATAGTCAGGCACACTGACATCCCACTCACTAGGCTGGACAAGCAGAAGGTTACTGTTAGCTGCCTGTCAGGAGCCAGAATCCGCCACATAACACAAGCACTCATGTCACTCCAGAACAAGTGCAAATATGACTCTGTCATTGTTAATGTTGGTGTGAATGACCTGAGATGTACCTCCCTAGACTACATGAAAAGAGACATGGAAGAGCTCTCTGATCATGTAGCCCAGGCTGGTATGATCCTGACGCTGAGTAGCATCCTGCCCTCACCAAGAATGATACCTCAGTATAAAGAAAAAAATGATCAATTTCAACAATTGGCCAAGCTTCTGGTGTCATTCAAAGGGGATCCAGTGTCTGTCAGCCTGGGACGACATGCTCGACAAGCCGCATTGCTTTGCAAGAGATGGCTTGCACCTATCACCCCTAGGCTTTTGAATACTGGCCAAGGCTCTTGCTGCCCCCATAGTGCCTTTTTTACTCAAGGCTCAAAAGTCAAACCCACCTCTGTAAACAGCACAATTAACAAAAAATTAAGGGTTATGCTACTCAATGCCAGGAGTTTAAATCTCAAAATGCACGTGCTTGAAGCACTCTTCAGTATGGAGAATGTCAACATCTGTGCAGTAACTGAAATCTGGTTCAAGGCTCCAGAGAGCACCCCAGCACTACCAGGCTACAACTCAAACCACACGTTTCGGCCACAGAACATGGACCAAAACACAAAAGTAGGGGGTGTATCCATATTCATCAAGGATACCTACACCTCCAGTTTAGTGGTGCAGCATGATACCTCTGAGATCATCCATGTACAACTAACATCAGGCAAATCTGCAGTGCAAATTGTGGCCTTCTACAGATCACCCTCCATGACTCAGGACCACTACTCTACCTTTCTGGAGACACTGGAAAACATGAAGGTCCTACCAAACACCCTGATTTTGGGCAATTTCAATTACCCTACCATTCACTGGGAAAACTACTCGAGTACAAATTCCCAGGCTCAGCGCTTCCTGGAATTCATCAACTGAAATGCCCTGGATCAGTCGGTAAACTCCCCTACCAGAGGTGAAAACATATTGGACCTGGTCATCATCAACATGGGCGACAGGTGTTCCACACCGGAGGTCAACTCGTCACTGGTTAGATCAGACCATAAACTAATCACTCTGGAAGTCCACACCCCACCACCACCTCCAACTAAGGAAACCACAGTAAAAAACTTTTCTAAAGCAAACTTCACCTTGCTTAAGACAGAGGTGGTAAGTTTCACAGTCAACACGCTAAAGGATAACGCTGCCCAAGATGCAGAAACCTTTACAAATGCACTCTATGAGCACCTACAAGGATGCATGGATCATGCCATCCCTAGCAAAACCAAGACTCACTCCTCTAAGAGAAGGAAACCAGTTTGGTAGACCCCTGCAGTAAACAGGCTATACAACAGAAGGAGGAAACTAGTTCAGAAAAAAAGCAAATCCCAAGAAGGAAAGACATCCCTGATCAGTATCAGTAAGAAACTGAGGTCCCTCATGAAATCATTGAAGGCTAACTTCGAAAGAAAAATAGCCAAGGATTCAAAAGATAACCACAAAACCTTCTTTAGCTATGTTAAGAATCTAAGTGGCAACTCACAGATATGCACTGAACTAGTGCAAAATAGCACAAAATATACTGAACCTACTGATATTGCCAACATCCTGGCAGATAGATTCAGTGCAAACGTCACCTCCCTCTCACCTCCAAAAGGGCTTAAAACAATACCGGAAAAGTGTAGTGTCCCAAAAATCACAGACGCACAGGTGAAAACAGCCCTTTCAAAAGCCAAAAACACAGTGTCGATGTGACCAGATGGTGTCCCAGGCTGTGTCTTGCATGAACTACAGAACAAACTAACCCCCCACCTAAACACGCTGTTCAACCTCAGCCTCTCCTCAGGCTATGTGCCCATAGAATGGCGTACAGCAACGGTTATTCCTCTCCACAAAGGAGGGGCCACAACTGACCCTGGTAACTATTGTCCCATAAGCCTGACTAGCCTGGTCTGCAAGGCTATGGAGTGCATCATCATGGAACTCATTAACAAACACATTGGGAACCTCCAAACACTTGACCTGACCCAGTTTGGCTTTGTTATGGGCAGATCATGCCTACTAAACCTGGTTGACTTCTTCAAGACAATAACCAAGGCCATAGACAAGGGAAAGGTGGTTCACACAGCCTACCTTGACCTCACCAAGGCTTTTGACACCATTCCCCACTCAGGTATTACAGAAAAACTCACCAGCCTGAACATAAACCCCTACATCATGAGATGGGTTGCAACTGGCTTACAGACAGAACTCACACGGTAAGAATAGCGGGCTCCAGGTCCGACTCTAAACCAGTTACAAGTGGTGTCCCACAAGGCTGGGTCCTGGGACCCCTACTGTTCGGCATATACTTCTCAGAAGTACAGGCAAACACAGAAGGACTATGGCTAAACAAGTTTGCCGATGACTGCAAACTGGGAGCCATAATTGACTCTCCGGCTGACATGGACATCCTCCAAAAGGGCCTTACTGAGATGGACACCTGGTGTCAAAGTCATGGCCTCAAGCTAAATGCCAAAAAATGCATAGTCATCCCGTTTGGGAAAAACAAAACACCCAAGAATTACCACATAGGTAGCAGCCCCCTTAATACAGAAGAGGTAATAAGAGATCTGGGGACCCAGGTAGATAGTAATCTCTCCTTTGACAATCATATTGCTAAAGTAGTTAGGAAATCCTTCTATGTGGCCCATCTAATTACTAAAGGGTTCACATCTAGAAATAAAGAGGTTATAGTGCCTCTCTACTCGTCACTCATTAGACCCATCATAGAGTATAATGCCCCATTTGGGATGTGCCTCACAAGACACTTCCAACAGCTGGAAAGACCACAAAAGTACCTCACCAAGAGGATTACTGGTCTCAAACATATGTCCTATGCAGCCCGACTGACAAAACTCCGGCTGTACTCAGTGGCATATCGCTTACTCAGAGGTGATCTCTGCCTAACTTACAAAGCCATGTCCAACTCAGAATTAATGGACATGCTCTACCTAAAGAAATCCAAGTCACTGCGAGCTACGCGGTCTAGTGAGCTAAACCTCGCCACAACAATAAAAAGAACATGCTGGTGGGATAGATTCCTGTCACAGAGACTCCTCATGCTTTGGAACAAAATTCCAAATTACATCAGGCAGAACCCCTCACCAACACTCCTCAAGAGAAACCTTGACGAGTGAATGGGTAACAGAAAATACACTCCTGGGATCACTTCATTGGCTCTGCTTGACAGAGGACCAGTTAATTAATCAATGGGGCGGCAAAAGCCGACACACTCTGGCTAGGCTTATAAATGCCCTCGGGCAGATAGCCTAGTACCTACCTATGAACCTATGAACCTATGAACTAATTCAGAGAACAGAAATGAAAAGTTTTTAGGTCATGTTGGCTATTACTGTGGTGGGGAAATCATATGCAGTGTACAAAACAAAATACAATACCCTGGTTTATTGAAACATTATGTTTCAGATTATATTGTTTTAATAAAATTGCCTAGCAGTAAAATTTCTTCAGCTAAGCTATTTGAAACTAATTCAGATAATGAAGCAAAATGTCACCAGTGCCCATTCAAAAAACAAAGAAAACCTAATCTAAACTGTGTGTATTGGGGGAGGGTTATATTATCCTTACACTGAGGTCACTATATATTGATGACCAAGGTCATACTTACCCAGTAAATCAAGTGTCCCAAAATTCATAGCACAAAAGCTAATCTGAAATAGAAACAGCCTGCTAATGACCTCTCACCTCTAAACCAAGCCACAGAGAAGTGCGTCACATTCCCAGAAACCACTTCATCAAAGTCAGTTAATGGAATATATGTCCAGTCATCTCCACAACCATCCATGGACTGTGCCTTTTTGCATCAGTATCTGTTTCACCCAAGTCTGGATGGATATGTTTATATATGTATACAAATGGGCTAAATAGCTGCAAAGTACTATTTAAACTATTTTCAGAAACATTGCTTTTTAAAACACACACAGCAAACAACTCCAGCTTTAGAGTTCTGATGCTCTGCAGAAAGGATAAAGCAAGCCAGGTGCTAATATTGCATCAGAGGCAGGGTGTCTATTGCCTGTTTTCAATGCTTATAGCTCAGGTTCATTTCGTAGTTTAAATGTTGTCCAGTATCCAGCTGGCTAAAGGTGAAAGAGCACTTTTAGTCTGCCTGCCTTTGTTGGGGGAGATGTGAGGGTTTTTTTCTGCTACAACATTTACAAACAATACCAAGCAAACCTATACGCAACCAACTGTTGATGCCATATGGTATTTTTGCACCTTTATCAGGTCACGGAAAGGATTATGCCTTTGAAGTCAGACATGGTTATAACAGAAAAAGCAAATAATAGCTGCCTTAAACACATAGATCACTAGAGTGCCTGCTTTTACTGATGAGCTGGGAACACTGCCTGCTTAAAAAAATACATACAGGGTCACAGTTTTCAAGCAGACACAAACACAATCAAACAAAAGAAAACAGTGTCTAAACCCGGTGCATTAAGCCACTTGTTCCATGGTGTTTCTGTGTTGGTGAACTCACCACAAGCTTTTACAGAAACAATGAATGCAGAGGTGTGTATAATGCAATGATCACTGGGGACCTGAGAACAGCTGGGGATACCCCAGAAAAATGAAAACAAATTCCTTAAACAGAGTCAAAGTCCTTATAAACGTGACATATTCAGTGGCCATAAAAGGATAAACAAAGTGGAGTGATCACCAGCAAGGTTAGATAAGATAATGGAGGACCCCCAACAGAATCATAAGGACTCAGCAGAAGTAATCAAGTCACCAATCCCACAGAGGTGCAAAGCATTCAGGGACACATAAGAAATTATACAGAATCAAGGGTCCTGAGACGGCTGACAGAGTGAAAGAACAGTAGAATTAATGAAGGTGAGTGGACACGCTAGAGGATTAAATGAGTCAGAAGGCTTCTTGTAGGATTGCAAGTCTCCAAATGCACCCTACAGGATTAAGAGAATTGTGGGACATCAACAAAATTATGACCTATAAGGCCTATCAGATTTAACAGAGTTGAGGAACACTCAGCAGAATTAATGTAGCCATAAATGAGAGCTTGCACAGGGGGTTAAGGCTAGGAGCTGTAATCCTTGCGGTCCAGGGTTTAATTCCCTCAGTCCTCATTTGCCTACTGTGTGACTTTAAGCAAGTCACTTAACTGGACATTGGTCAGGGATTGCCACTGAAAAGAGACTGTTTGTCCAGCAGGCCTTATGATTATTATTGTTACCCTGATGTGGTCAAAGCATTCGACACAATACCCCACTTGGGCATTGTAGACAAATTCATGAAATTAGGTATGAATTCCTTTGTCACCAGCTGGGTAGCCAGCGGGTTCAAAAATAGGACCCAAGAAGTTAGGATGAGGGAGTCAGCTTCCAAAAAAAGGAAGTCATTAGCAGCATTCCTCAAGGCTAGTTGCTGGGCCTTCTTCTTTTTGTTATCTGCTTCTCCAAAATCAAGGCCAGCACTAGGGGCGTCTTCCCGAACAAGTTTGTAGATGATTGCAAACTAGGTGCAATCATAGAATCCCCCAGTGACAGAAATACCATCCAGAAAGGCCTGACACAGACCAATAACTGATGCCAGAGCCATGGTCTAAAACTCAAAGCCAGGAAATGCATAATATTATCCCTTGAGAAAACTGCTGCCCCTGGAAACTACCACACGGATAATACATCCCTAAGAGCATACCCAGTGGTCAAGGATTTGGGAAAGCATGTAGGCAGCAACTAGGTCTTGGACCATCATGTGTCTATGGTAGTAAGTAAATCATTCTATGTTATGCAACTTATAAACAAGGGTATGCCATCTAGGTCCAAGACCAGTCATCAGACCAGTCATTGAGTATAATGCCTTCTTCGCTTTGTATCCACAGCTAGGTTACAGAAGTTAGGGCCAGCATCAGATTTAATAGACAAGGGGTCAACAGTAGCAATAACAGAGAGAATAAATATACATACCATACTCATGTATGTAAGGAGACCACAGAACATCTGGCAGTTAGAGATGCCCCAGCAAAATTATCATAGGCAACAGACACACAACAGTTACAAGAATGGGGGGGGGGGTGGCACCAGTAGAGTAAACACTTAGATGGTAAACAAAACATTTAGTGAAATCAGACAATGCCACTTGTTAACATCTCCCTCACAGTAAAGGTTTTGCTGTTCACTTATAACTTAATATATTTTTTAGTACTTTAAAAATGTAAAGAGACAGTAACAGTGGTAGGCAATGGAATTCTTTATCCCAACAACGCCATTGTTACCCATCTGCTGTATTAACAACACGGAATGCTGTATAATGTTTTTAGCAAACAGGTAAAAACATATGAAGCCCACTTACCCCCTTAAGCAGTGAGCCCCCTGTGACCGCAGAGCAGTAGGTACCTAAACTGACTGCAGTATTACAACAAACAGTATAAATTCTGTTTGATTGTTTGAATAATTTTATAAGTATGTAACAGTTCATGGAGCAGTGCAAACAACTCCTTACTACAGATTATAGTCATTATGTTTATTAGCATACTGGTATAAATTAAAGAGGACTTGTAGCCTATAGTACCTATGTAAGTATTGCAGCTTCTGTCTATACAGCCGCACCCTCACCATCCCTTTTTCTGTACGCTCTGAGCATTTACAAACCACCCTCTTATTGATATTGTACCCTTGATTCTGTAATTCAAGGTTACATCATTACCTATATCTTTTGACTAATAATCTTCTACTTGTCTCTTTTGAAATTCCCCTTTCCAGTTGCCACCAATGCTTGTTTCTCTGTCTCTCTCGTCCTTTCTTATGTCCATTCCTGATACCTACCATAATGATGCCATGACTATATTGCATCCATCTTGACTTTTCTGTCTTCCTGTGTGAGTGTGCATCACTTAGATCTAACAGTCTTTCTTCATACATTAGCAGTTCAATTCCATCATCACATTGGCACATCTGTGGTGTACACACTGTACTAGCTTAATCTATATTTATTTATGTGAACTGGATGTCATGCCCTAGATATAGCCAGCTTCCTCTTATGTCATTCTCCAGTAAGTCAAAAATCACTTTCTTGCTCATGTTACAGTGGAACAGGTAGGTGCTTGAAACTACTGTGCATTGTTTTGTGGAGCTTCTCCCTTCCCCAGTGTTGTGCAACTGTAGAAATGGCATTTATAATTTAGGGGGTTATGGATGGTACAGGTGGGCAGATTCATGTCGATCCACTGAAGGCAGTTTCGACAAATGCAAATAAACCAATACCAGTTCACTAAAACTCCCTTCAACAAACATCAAAACAACTTTTTTACAGGGGTCAACCCCCTGTACCCCCCCCATGTATGAGGACACCAACACCCACCGGAATTATATATACCAACTTTGAGGTTGCACAACAGTGGAAAAAAAGGCAATCTCCACTCCCGTCAAAGACAGCTCTGGCAAACTCGATTCAGTTTCTTTGCGGTAACTGAAATAGTCTTTGATGGATTGAGATGTTCCCCAGGTGACCTTACTCCCTGCAAAAAAAATAATGTTTTGAGCTGTCCCATTATGTTATATGTAATTTGCTGCTTTCAAAGGTTTACAGTAAGAAAGTGTTATCCAAGTCACCTAACCCCAAACCCCTCCCATTTATAGATTCATAACAACTTAGGAGCCTTTCTCGGCCTAGTCATGTTTTTCCAAAGTAATAATGACATCCTGTATCCAAATAGGACATTGTGGGACAGGCATTTATAAGCTACCTTGGTCCATAAGAGTGCCAGGCTCAGTGTAAATTTTCTATTCCCCATCCACTGGTCTAATTCCCCATCCATTGGTCTAGCCCCTAACCCCCAAAACTTTAGGAACTTCTCTAAGGTAAATTACCCACTATTGAGTGATGGCATAGCTATTTTCCAGAAAACACAGAAACCTATGCAGAGGCATACACAAAAGTCCTGTATGATGATATAAACAACTGCATAGAAATGACAGTACCAGACCAAAACAAATCCAAGTCAAACTGCAAAAAGCAAAAAAGCTCTTGAGAAGTAAGAGGGAATGTACACAGCAGAGCAAAAAGTCCATCATTAGTTTAAACAAGCAAATCAGTAAATTAGTCAAGTATCTGAAAGCAGACATTGAGGCAAAAATAGCCTCCAAAGCTAAGGATAACCATCAGGCATTTTTCAGTTATGTCTGCAGTCTTAAGGGCAATACCCAATAACCTGCAGAATTAGTTGTAGATAGCATCACCTGTACTCAGAAGAAATAGCAAATGTGCTGGCTGAAAAATTCAGCTCAAATTTCACCTCCCCATTACCCCCAGTTCTCACCAAAGAAATACCCTCTACCACTCCATCACTAATTATCACCAAAGAATAGGTTACCACTGCGCTTTCTAAAGCTAAAAACATGGTTTTAATGGGGCCTGATGATATGCCAGGTTGCCTCTTAAACAGCTTAAATTAGGATTTATCAAGCCCACTAGGATCTCTGTTTAACCACAGCCTCTGGACTGGCTTTGTCCCAAGAGAGTAGAGAACAGCAACAGTCATCCCCTTGGATAAAGGGGGACTATATACTGACCCGGGAAATTACAGACCTGTATGTTTGACTAGTCTTGTTCTTATATGTAAGGTCATGAAAAGAATTATCATAGATCTGATAAATAATGATATAATAAACCTGCAAACACTGAACCTGACCCAGTTCGACTTTGTCAAGGGCAGGTCATGCCTACTGAATCTGGTAGATTTCTTTGAGAAAGTCACTAAGGCCATAGATGTGGGTAAAACAGTACATACCACCTAACTTGACCTGGTCAAGGCTTTTGACACAATTCACCACTCAAGTATTATAAATAAATGTACAAAACTGGGCAACAATCCCTATGTCACCAGATGGATAACCAATTGGATCATGTACAAGACAAATGTGGTTAAAGTAGGTGAATCTAGATTGACCAAGAGGCCAGTAACTAGTGGTGTGCCACAGGGTTCAATGCTGGGACCATTCCTTTTCAGAATATACTTCTCTGAAGTCAAAAGTAATGTGTAAGGCCTCTGTATAGCAAAGTTTTCTGATGACTGCAAGCTGAGGGTAATCAGTGAATCTCCCAATGATGTAGATGTCCTTCAGGAGGGTCTAGATCAAACAAATGATTGGTGCCAGAATCGTAGTCTAAAACTAAATGTGACAAAAATGCATTATCATACTCTTTGGGAAGTCATATACCCTTGCAAATTACAATATTAATAGCCCACCCCTAAGAGTAGACTCAGAGGTGAGAGATCTAGGTACACAAATAGATAATAGCCTGAACTTTAAATGCCATGTGTCCACAGTGGTAAGGAAATACTTCCGTGTGGCACATCTTATAAGCAAAGGTATGGCATCCAAATCCAAGGAAATTGTAGTCCCTCATTAGACCAATAATCAAGTACAGTGTGCCATTTGGCATGTACTCGACTAGACACTTACAGCAGCTGGAGCAACCTCAGAGGTTCCTCACAAAGAAAATTCAGGGTGTAAAGATGTTCTGTGTGGATAGACTAAAAGCCCTACCCCTTCACTCTGTCTCCTACTGACTATGTAGGGGTGACCTATGCCTGACCTACAAGGTACTCACAAATCCAGCCCTGATGGAGCTGCTACACATCCACAAGTCAAACAGCATGAGGGTCACCTGATCTAGGGATCTAAACTTAGTCAGCGACTCAAACAAAACATGCTGGAGAGACAGTTATGTGTCTCAGAGATTCCCCCTTCTTTGGAAGAGGCTTCCTATTCATGTTAAGCGGAGCCCTTCTCTGGTCCTCTTCAAATGCAGTTTGGATCAATGGATGGAGAGTTGCAAATTCACACCTGGGTAGTACCTGTGTCCCTTATGGAATGGGGACAATCTGTAACATACTCAAGGTATGGGCACAAACCCATCTCATCCTCTTGCCCCAACGACCATATATTGATCAAAACTGGGTTGTGTTGGCTAAGCTTTTAAAGGTTCATAGGTTCATAGGTTCATACTAGGCTATCTGCCCAAGGGCATTTATAAGCCTAGCCAGAGTGTGCTTGGCTTTCGCCACCCATTTTAAATTAATTTTGCTATGCCCTTTTTCGAGGTTAGTATACTGTGCCTCTGTCTAACAGTGACACAGTAGTGATACCCGGGGTAAACCTACGATCTCCCATCCACTCATCAAGATTCCTCTTGAAGAGAGTCAGTGAGGGACTCTGTCTAACCTGGACTGGGATTTTATTCCAGAGTGAAGGGAGCCTCTGGATTATGAATCTTTCCCTCCAGCATGTCCTATTTATTTCAGTGCTGAGGTTCAAGTCTCTCGAGTGCATGGTTCGATGGGATTTGGATTTTCTGTGGAGCAGCATGTCCATTAATTCTGGGTTGGACATGGCTTTATACATCAGGCACAAATCGCCTCTGAGCAGGTGTATGCCACTGAGTAGAGCTGGAGTTTATTTAACCGGGCAGCATATGGCATCTGTTTGAGCCCTTTGATCCTCTTGGTGAGGTACTTTTGGGGTCTTTACAGTTGCTGCAGGTGTCTGGTAAGGTACATCACAAAAGGGGCATTCTACTCAATTATGGGCCTGATGAGGGATGAGTAAAGAGGCACGATGACCTCCACTGATCTAGATGTGAATCCCTTCATGATTAGGTGGGCTATATAAAATGTTTTTCTAACCACTTTGGCCACGTGGTTGTCAAATGAGAGATTGCTATCAACTTGGGTTCCCAGGTCCCTAATTACATCTTCTGTACTTAATGAATTACCACCTATGTGGTAATTTGTGGGCACTTTGTTTTTGCCAAAGGGGATGACTATACACTTTTTGGCGTTTAGCTTGAGGCCATGGCTCTGGCACCAGTTGTCTGTTTCTATGAGGCCCTTTTGGAGGATGCTTGTGTCGGCTGGAGAGTCGATTATGGTGCCAAGTTTGCAGTCATCTGCGAACTTGGTCAGCCACAGCCCTTCCATGTTGGCCTGTACCTCCGAGAAATATATACCGAACAAGAGAGGTCCCAGGACTGAGCCTTGTGGGATGCCACTTGTAACTGGTTTGGAGTCTGACATGGCTCCAGTAATTCTAACCATGCGCTTCTGTCCTTGAGCCAGTTTGCAACCCATCTAGTGACATAGGGGTTTATATTTAAGCTGGTGAGCTTATCTATAATGCCCGAGTGGGGTATTGTATCGAAGGCTTTTATGAGGTCCAGGTAGGCTGTGTGGACCACCTTCCCCTCGTCAATGGCCTTGGTGACTGTTTCAAAGAAATCGACCAGGTTTAAGAGGCAGGATCTGCCTTTAACAAAGCCGAACTGGGTAGGATCCAGTGTCTGTAGGCCCCCAATATCTTTATTTCTTTATTTATGAGGTCCATGATGATCCTTTCCATAGCTTTGCAGACCAAGCTAGTCAGGCTTATGGGGCGATAGTTTCCAGGATCCGTTGAGGCACCACCTTTGTGGAGATGGACCACTGTTGCTGTACGCCACTCTTTGGGTACATATCCTGTAGTAAGGCTGAGATTGAACAGTAGTTTTATGTTTGGGTTTAGCTCTTCTTGGAGTTCATGTAGGATGCAGCCCGGGACACCGTCTGGTCCCATTGATGCTGTGTTTTTTGCTTTGGAGAGGGCGGCTCTTACCTGAGCATCTGAGATGTCAAGGGGGCAGCACTCTGCTGGGATAGATATTTGCCCTTTTGGTGGGGGGGGGAGTTTGCACTGAACCTGTCAGCTAGCATGTTGGCAATGTCTGTGGGTTTGGTGTATTTTTTGTCATTTTGGACTAATTCTGAGCATATCTGGGAATTCCCACCCAGGTTACTAACATAACTAAAGAAAGCCTTGTGATTATCCTTAGTGTCCTGTGCAATTTTTCTCTCGAAGCTGGCCTTAGATGATTTTATGAGTGCCCATAGTTTTTTGCTAATACTGATCAGAGATGCCTTCCCTTTTTGGGATTTTGCTCTATCATGTAGTAGCTTCCTCCTTCTATTGTATAGTTTGTTTATGGCTGGGGTCCACCAGACAGGATGTCTGCCTTTGGAGGATTGGGTCTTGGTTTTATTTGGGATTGCATGATCCATGCATTCCTGAAGATGTTCATAGAATGCGTTCATAAAGGATTCTGTGGTCTGGGCCGTATTTTCCACAGGCCCGGGGGCTTTGAAAGATTCCACCTCGGTTTTGAGGAGTGTGAAATTTGCTTTAGAGAAGATTTTCACTGTGGTTTTCGAACCTACAATTAATCGGGTATTGCTTTTTCATATTAGAAGCATTGCGGCTTCCATATTATTTCTAGAGGTTACTCCTTTAACTCTGCACCCCAACACCCTTTTGGCATTTGTCACACCTTTTTTCATTACAAAGCATAATTCACTTTCAAGTCAATTATAAACAACAGAACCTGTTCCTCCTCTCTACTTGCTGGACTGAACACACTAGCATGTGTGTTTTCTCTGCACAGTGCTTGCATACAAACCTCACCTTTCACTTTCTGCCCACCTTTCTAGATGCCCCATTTCTTGCTACAGACTGACCTTCATATTTGCTCTGCACCCCAGTCTTAAAATCACTAGCAAACAGGTTAATCTGATCATCCAAATCCAATGTGATAGCTATAATGAAAACACACTGAGACAGGCCCAATCTTATTAATGACCATTGAGCACTATGTTATTAATTTTAAATTGCAACTGATTTTCTCTGATAGCTCTGCCTTAACTGTATCCCTCTGCCTCCAATCTTTAAGACCATTTCCTATTTATTCACACATTTATTCACAACTTTCAGACCAGTTTATATTGGTATCAGGTTTCTATTAGGTGAGGTGACTAATGTCTTGATGAAGCCCACCTACACCACCTACCCTCAAAAGGCTTTCCTTGTACACCTTAGAGGTAACCCACTCATAGAACTGGATCAAACTGGATTAGCAAGGTGTCTGCTGCATGAAGCTGTACTGCAGCCAACCTAAAATGCATTAGCAGTCAGAGAATCCAACAATGCATTTACTGCAATAATTTTTATAACATTTTCTGGAAGTAATGTAAGACTTACAGGCCTGGAATAAGATGGCTACTTTCTACGTCCAGGTTAACTAGTTTTGGCGCACCAATCCAGTTTCTTAGGACAGACTGCAGAGGTTTGACATTGGCTTGCCTATTGCCCCTGCTAAGTTTTTGAACATACACAAAAGGTAGGTTGTCTGGGAATTGTGCCTTATCTTCCTAAAGTCCATTGAGTTCTGTTCCACTAACTTGTCTGGCTATTCTGCATTTCATCCCTTTTTTGCACCTATTCTCACCACTCCTTCTCATGCAGGCATCCTGTTATTTTGTTATTTCTGAGTGACAACAAACAGATTCATTTAGTGTTGATCTAACTCATTCTTAGACCTTCCAACCTTTTCCATCTTTTCACTATTCAGCAAAATCCACCTTCAATTCCCAGTGTATCCTGAACATTTACTTTGCTTATCCCACCCTTAACTGTCTATCTCTCTTCAAGGGCTACCTTAGTGTGTCAGCTGACCTCTACAGCTTTTGTCTTGGTAACGTTATAAGCGTTAGCTTTGTCATTTTCCATTCATCCTACTTTCATTTACCTCCTCCTGGCTTCAGCCTTCTACCAAGCCGGTCATCACTTCTTTCTACAATTCCGTTTCCTGATGCAGGGCTTCAGTCTTCTCAAGCTCCTTCTCTGAAACACCCACATACCTTTTCTGTTATTTTTCATTTTTCTGATACCCTTCTGTATTACTAATCACTGTACTGAAGAGATTGAAGTCTGTTGTTCTGCATCCCAGATCTCATATTCATTTGTTCATTGGGCAAGTAAATTGCATAAGGGTAAATGCAATACATCTCTACCTATCTATCAATCTATCTACCTATCTATCAATCTATCTATCTACCTACCTATCTATCTATCAATCTATTTACCTATCTATCAATCTATCTATCTATCTATCTATCTATCTATCTATCTATCTATCTATCTATCTATCTATCTATCTATCTATCTATCTATCAATCTATCTATCTACCTACCTATCTATCAATCTATCTACCTATCTATAAATCTATCTATCTACCTACCTATCTATCAATCTATCTACCTATCTATCAATTTATCTATCTACCTACCTATCTATCTATCAATCTATCTACCTATGTATCAATCTATCTATCTATCTATCTATCTATCTATCTATCTATCTATCTATCTATCTATCTATCTGTCTGTCTGTCTGTCTGTCTATCTATCTATCTATCTATCTATCTATCTATCTATCTATCTATCTATCTATCTCATCATCATCATCATCAACCCCCTTTTTCCCATGTTCTACATGGACTCAGGGTGTCAAGTTAACTGTTCCCATCTTTTCTGATTCAGTATCACTCTCCTATCTTATTTAACAAACATGTCTGACTGTCTTCTTTCACATAATTCATCCATCTCTTTGTTGGATACTCTTGTTTCCTATTGCCTTCTTCCAGTGTCTCCCAAATCCTCTTCACCAGACTGCCTTCTGCTCTCCTGCAGATGTGCCCAAACCATTGTACTCTGTTCTCTTTCACCTTCTCTACAATTGCAGCCACTTGTTCTTCTGTCATCTCATATCATCATTTCTTTGTCTGTCTCACAGTGTGCACCCTATCACCCATCTCAGACATTTCATCTCCGTCATCTCTAGCTTCCTCAGCTGCTCTGCTCTAGGTTTCTGTACCATACAGTGGTACTGGTTTCACATGGATTTGTGCACCTTACTTTTCAGTTTCTTTGGCATTCCTCTGTCATACACTTCCCCTGACACTCTGCAAGTTGGCTGCAGCCTCTCTGATTCTAGCATTAACGTCCTCATTCAAGTGTCCATTCTCCTGAGCAACCCCTCCTAGATACTTCAAACTGTATACACTTTTTACTATCTTCTCTTCTATCTAAATTTTCAGTTTCTTCTTATTTGTCTAATTTGTTGCCATGACAACTGGCTTGTTTGTACTCAGTTCCGACCCATGTGCTTTCAGTTGTGAATTTCAGTGCCCCCATCTCCTCCTGCTAAGGTTATTGTTCAGCGTCTGCTTGTAACATCATCTGCATATAGAAGCTTTGTTGATCTGTCCCCTCCAACCTGTTTGCAGATGTAGTCCATAATCAGTATGAACAGCAGTGGACTTAGTGCTGAACCCTGATGCACACCCACTCCCACTGTGAATCCCTCTAAGACTCCAAATACTGTTCATACTTCTCTCATTGTGTCCTTGTACATACCCTGCACTAATTCTACCAATGTTTCCAGCACTTTAAACCATCACAGGACTGTCCCCAAATCAGTTTTCTTGGGACCTTATCATATGCTTTCTCCAAGCATAGGAATGGCCAGTTGGACTCATCTCTAGTTTCTTCTCAACTAACTGTCTCACTGCAAACATTGGGTCAGTTGAGCTGCATCCTTATCTGAATACAAACTGCTCTGTTCCCATCTTACTTTCTACTACTCTGCCTATTAAATTATCAATCACTTTTTGAATACTTTCATGCAGTGTGACAGGAGTTTAATACCTATATACTGCCCACAGTTATGAATGTCCCCCTTGTCCTCTGGCACTGGGGTACTTATTTTCCAGGCATCTGGGATATACCTTTTTCTCCATATGGCTGAATGCTGTTTTGAATTTCTCCCCCACTCACCCAACATCTTGATCTTATCTGCTGCAACCTCACTTGAGCCCACTACTCTCCCTGACGTTATCGCCCTTACTGTTTTTCTTACTTCTGCTAGGGGTGGGCCCTTCTTCCTCTTTCATCGTAGGCTGTCTATGTGGAAGTACAGCGTCTTAGGGGTTTTCTTCATTCAAAAACTATTGTAAATACTCCTTCCACCATTGATGTCCTGTGGGCTTGTAGACAGCTTGCTGCTGGCATCCATTATGAAAGGCATCTTGCCACCTGATAGACTTAGTGTCATCTGCTGAGTCACTTTCTATAAGCTGGTAAAATGCCTCTCGGATGCCTTTTTCTTTGCTATTGCAATTCCTCTCTTAGTCTCGTTGTTAGCCAACCACTATTCCTTCTTAGCCTAGTCTATCTTTTCTATCTTTCACTTTTTCCACTGCTCTCCTTCTTTCTTTTGATGATTTCCTGGACTTCTGCATTCCACCATCAGCTTTCCTTATACACCTTATTTCAATAGCTGGCTTGGCCACATATCTGTTCTTCATTCCTCACACATGCTGTTTTGAGGCTCTGCCATTCTTCTAAAGCTTCACCTACTTCATCTTCGTCCTTCAAGAGGCCTGAGTATTTCCTGGAACTTTTGTACTTTTGCCCATTCAATTTTCAGGTCTTCAGCCTGGTCTCTGTTGACCTTAGAGCCTTCTCTGACCACTGCTTGCAGTTAATTGTGGAGAGCAGTGGTTTATGCTGTGGGTCAACTATTTCATTTGGGGTGATTTTGCAATCATTGACTCTACCCAGTTCATTTTCCTTCCTAGGAGGAAATATACCTGAGTTGTATGTTAGCCATAGATGTGATCTTGTGACTAAATGTCTTGCTGAACCATGTATTGGCCAACATCAAGCTATTTTTGAGACAGAAGTCTAGGATGTCCTCACCTTCTTTGTTCCTGTTGCCACATCCATGTGACCAAGGGCAATCCTCATATCCTGTAATGTCTGACCCAGTATGAACATTCATGTCCCCCATTGTCAACACCGATTGATGCTGTCCTGCTTTATCTAGTAGGTCCTGCAGCTGCTGCCTGAATATGCTTTTTTCCTCACTATTACAACCCTGCTGCGGGGCCCAGGCTGTAATTATAAATACTGCCCTATCTTTACACCGGAGTCTGACTCTTATGAGACTATCACTAATTCTGATGATATTCCTCACTGTCCCCTGAAGATTCTTCCTCACCACATTTCTCACACCATTTCTAGTTTGTCCACCCATGAGTAATAGACTCTGGATCCCAAGCCAAGTGGCTTTGCTGCACTGTCCTTCCATCTTTCTCTTGGATACAGAGGACGGCTAACCTTCTCCTTACCATCATGTTATCCCACATCCTATCAGTGAACCTACATTAAGTGTAGTAATCCTTAGTTCATGCTTGGCAGGTTAGTTGGTTTTACATCCAACTTTCACTCAACAGAGCTATCTCAGGTAGCCAAAGCTGTGCAACTTTCACTGGATGGCAAGTATTTTATTGGCCCAGGGCTGTTTCTGGAGGATTTATTTATCTCTGAATGTACTATTATGCTAATACATTATAAATAACAAAGAAATGTCTCAAGTATGTTAGAGCAATCTACATTTGAGAAGCGACTAAGTGGTTACATCAGTCAGGCACCTGATCAATCAGTCAGTCACCCAATTTGTATTTATTTATACGCAGTCTTCTAAAAATCTCAAAGCACAGAAAAGTTTGTAAAAACTAGTTTTAATTACTTACATTTTTACTGCATCTACTGCTTTTCTGTTCCAACAAAGACACAGATGTAGCACCACCGATCTCTTACCGAATCAGCAACTGGTAGGTTTGCTTCCGTTAAGCTTTTTACTTGAGGAACTTTACCATTTGCCAGTTTTGCAGATGTAAGTCTCTATTGGTGAGTCTTTACAGATTTGCCTGTTGGTTTGCTGGCTTTTACCTCTTTACCTGAGCTGTAACCATGCAGCTCCGTACCTCCACACTTCACATTCCTATCATTTTCAGCTGTGAACTTTTGCAGCTCTCATATTTATCAGTCCGACTGTGACGGCTGCACTGCATTCTCACTTAACTGCCTCGCTTGGTGACATCCGTCATCTGTGAGGGTCTTTGGACTTTTCTGGACCTGTGTGCCTTTCACTTTAAAGTAATGTTATATTTTATAATCTACAGTCATATTCATGCAAGCTGATGTCATTTTTAGATAGATTTTGATTAACTAATTTTGCAATTTTGACAATTGGTAATCATTTGTCAGCTTTGCAGCTTTTGCAAAATTACAGTTGCCAGTAATGTTTGAGCTTTGAGCTCCACAATCACTGTATCCCAAGAGAATGCATGCCTCCATATGCTGAGTTCCTGTTGGCTATATTGTGCTGGTTCACTGTTGATTATTGGGTGTAACAATAGTCCTCCAACTAGGAGTCGCCCACATACCTCTCACCTTCTCAGCACAAGAAATCTGGACAAAGCCTAAAATAATAGAGGGACAAAGGCCCAAAATTAGGAACAGATTTTAAATATTGCTGTTGTAAGCTTAGAAAGATACTAGAATGGCAAAACATGTGTTAGTGTGCATTTTCTGAAGGATAAGGTGTCTGAAACTCAAATATTTGCCATTATTTAGTGACTTCAATGTTCAGTGATTTGCTGAAATCCCACAAATTTTATGAGGAACAGACTAAAAATATGAGGCTAAAATCTGGACATTCTGCAAAAATCTGGACAGTTGAGAGGTATGGTCACACATGTGGTGAGGCAGAGCCACCCACCCAGCAGATGCTGCTTACTACCTCCTCCTACAGGCACCTAAGTCAGTAATCAAACTCAGTGTAGATCAGAGTGTATTTTGTACCTTTAAGAAACATTTCAGTCAATGGGCATATGCATATAAGTACTGAGCATGTGCAAGCAAGAGTGCCATTTTGAGTGAGCAGCCAGAGTGAAAGCATGTAGGTGTGTAGCAGTCAGTCAGTTAGTTAGTTCATTTAACTTTAATGTTCTAGTCATCCATCCTGATGTGTTTGTGTGTAATAAACTACTTAAATGAACACCCAAGCCTCATTGTCTTATTTGAATACACAAGATGAGTGACATGGTGTCAGAATGGGACCCGAAGTCAGAACCATGAGGTGCACTAGCAAACAGGTTAATCTGATCATCCAAATCCAATGTGATAGCTATAATGAAAACGCACTGAGACAGGCCCAATCTTATTAATGACCATTGAGCACTATGTTATTAATTTTAAATTGCAACTGATTTTCTCTGATAGCTCTGCCTTAACTGTATCCCTCTGCCTCCAGTCTGTAAGACCATTTCCTATTTATTCACAAATTTATTCACAACTTTCGGACCAGTTTATATTGGTCTCAGGTTTCTATTAGGTGAGGTGACTAATGTCTTGATGAAGCCCACCTACACCACCTACCCTCAAAAGGCTTTCTTTGTACACCTTAGAGGTAACCCACTCATAGAACTGGATCAAACTGGATTAGCAAGGTGTCTGCTGCATGAAACTGTACTGCAGCCTGGGTTGCCAGACGTCCCTATTTGGGCGGGACTGTCCCGAGATCAGTAGCCTGATCCCGAGTCCTGCCCTGCCGGTTTAAATCCCGGCCAGCCTCCACTTTGTTTTTGATTGACCCGTATACCTGGCATACGGGCCAATCAAAATTGCTAAACACGGAGCTTCTTGTGTTCGCAAAACAGAAGCTCCGTGTTTCTTTGATTGGCCCATATGCTGATATGAGCCAATCAAAAGCTAAACTGGAGCTTCTCGTGTTTAATGCGGAACTGCAATGCATTAAACACGAGAAGCTCAGTGTTTATTGCAGGCAGAGTGAGCTAGCTCAGTTCTTTAATGCGGACCTTTTTTTTTTTTTTTTTTTTTTGGTCTTCACTTCGTGAGAGACCTTCTATTTTTTTTTTGTCCCTACCTGGGTTGCCGGAAATCTGGCAACCCTGACTGCAGCCAACCTAGAATGCATTAGCAGTCAGAGAATCCAACAATGCATTTACTGCAATAATTTTTATAACATTTTCTGGAAGTAATGTAAGACTTACAGGCCTGGAATAAGATGGCTACTTTCTACGGCCAGATTAACTAGTTTTGGTGCACCAATCCAGTTTCTTAGGACAGACTGCAGAGGTTTAACATTGGCTTGCCTATTGCCCCTGCTAAGTTTTTGAACATACACAAAAGGTAGGTTGTCTGGGAATTGAGTTCTGTTCCACTAACTTGTCTGGCTATTCTGGATTTCATCCCTTTTTTTCACCTATTCTCACCACTCCTTCTCATGCAGGCATCACAGAAAAGCGCACAAATATGCTTACAAACGAGAAGGGCACACATGTAGCTTCTTCCAGTGCTAATGTTGATAGTATGCAGCATGCGGTTAATGGATACATGCCAAAGGATGTGGCTGCCACAGTCAGAGCTTCAGCAAATCCTAGAGCAGCTTCAGTAAGACCCAGGGCACATGCAGCAAAGCACAGGAGTGACTCAGCAAAACCTGTAACAAGTCTCATAGTCAACTGTTGTAATTATGGAGGTACTCACGAGCCCAAATGTGAGAAATGCTTGGCTTTTAGTCAGCAGTGCCTCACATGTAAAATGTGGAATCATTTCAAAAGGTTTTGTAAATCTAAAGGGGCACATTCTTTTATTAAAAAGAGCATTTAAAGAGGCAAGTTGATCAATTAGAAAGTTGTGACCCTACTTTTTATGTTGATGATATATCTGTGCTTGGTGAAACAGTCAATGCAGTAGATTTGTAGGCAAACAGTGAAGTATTTTGCATTGTTTGGATTAATGGGAGACCTGTAGAGCTCAAAGTATGTACTGGTTCAAAGTGCAATGTTATATCAGCAGAAACATTTGCTAGAGTGAAAGCTGGAGAACAACTTGATTTGGCAGTGTGTGAAGCTTGTTGCTTACAGTGGTGAAGAGATTCAAACCAAAGACTCAGTAGTGCTTTCATGTTACTCTGCTGGGAACAGCAATGACTTGCAGTTTTATGTAGCCAAGAGACACGTGCAGACATTATTAGGCCTCAAAGACAGTTTGAAAATGGGACTGCTTTCATTTAATAAAGAAGTTGATCATGTAAGCTTGAATGATGACAACTCAAATTTCACCCAAACTATTTTTTTCTGACAATGCTGATAATTTTGAAGACAAACTAGGCTAACTCTCAGTTGTTTACTTCATGAAGTTAGACCACGAGGTAAGCGCAGTCATCAGACCGGCACAGAAAGTTCCAATACCTATGCAGAACAGAGTCAAAGCTGAGCTAGACAGAATAGTGTAGCTAGGAGTAATTTGTCCAGTAGAAGAACCAACTGAATGGGTATCTTCCATGGTAGTAGCTCATAAAAAAAAGCTCAGATGATATCAGAATACATATTGATCCGAGAGATTTGAACAAACACTAAAACAACCTCATCATTTAATGCATAGAGTCAAGGATGTTGCTGCCCTCATACCAAATGTCACTGTTTTTTTCTGTCTTAGATACAAAATTTTTCTTGAACTGAAAATTTTCATTGCTAACCACATTCAGTACATGATTTAGAAGATACTAATTTTTAAGAATGCCATTTGGAATAAATTCTGCCACTGAGGTCTTTCTCCGTTCAACAGAAATTTTTTTTTTCTGGCTCTCCATGTACTATCATAGTAGATGATATTCTTGTAGGAGGCAATAGTGAAGTTGAATATGATAGAAACCTCAAGAAAGTTCTGTAACATGCTCAAAAAGTGAATCTTAGGCTGAATCCTAAGAAATGTAAATTCCAGCTAAAAGAAATTGCTTGTGTGGGTTAATTATTTACCAGTAAAGGCTTATGACCAGATCCTTCGAAGTAAACTGCAGTTCTTGATATGCCAGCTCCAGACAATGTCACAGCCTTACAACGTTTTCTTGGTATGGTCAAATATTTAGGCAAGTTCATTCTAGATTTGAATCAACTTTCAGCACCGCTAAGAGAGTTGACACGCAAAGATGTAACCTGGCCCTCGTTGGAACAACACCAAAGAGCATTCAATGTCCTGAAACAGAAAATTGCCACTCCACCCACTTTAAGATATTATGATGTTCTCAAACCAGTAACTCTTTCTTGCGATGCTTCTAAATTTGGTCTTGGTGCAGTCATTCTTCAAGATGGCAGACCAGTAGCCTATGCGTCTTTAACACAAACCCAAACCAAGATGCAGTATGCACAGATTGAAAAAGAGCTCTTGGAAATTGGGTTCGCATGTTCAAAGTTTCAATATTGTATTTATGACTGACCTATTCAGATCGAGACTGACCACCAACCTTTAGTTACTATTTTGAGAGGTCCAATGCACACGGCTCCTGCGAGATTACAACCCATGATGTTAAAATTGCAAAAGTATAATATCAATGTTGTTTACACAAAAATCATACTTCTTTATCTTGCTGATGGTTTATCCTGATTGCCCAAAAAAACACTAAATAGTATGAGAATGAGAAACTTGATTTTGAAGTCTTGGAAGTGGGACATTTTTCTTCCACACATCTTGATGTGCTTAGAATTCACACAGCTTCAAATCCAGTTCTCCAGAGCTCAATCACTTCATTAGTCAAGGATGGCCATCAAAGCAATCATGCTTACCACCAGATGTGCAGCATGATTTTCCTTACAGAGATGCGATTTTGATTGACAATGGTATCCATGAAAGTCCAAAATTGATTGTTCCAAAATCCTTGCAAAAAGGGTAATTTGAAATCTTGCATTGTGATCACCCAGGAAATGATTATACCAAAAGAACGGTGAGAGGACTAGTATTGTGGCCTTCTATGTCAAAAGATATTGAGATGATACATTCTTCTTGTTCTGTTTGTAATAGTACTAAACCGAATCATCAAAAAGAACCACTTTCATTAAGCCAGATTCCTGAACTACCTTGGTTAACGGTAGCTACAGATATTTTCAAATGGATTGGTCAACATTACTTGGTGTTAGTAGACTCTTACTCAAATTGGATCGAGATTAACCTACTTCCTGACCTAACGTCCAGTACTGTTATTACGAAGTTAAAGAGACATTTTTCTGTACATGGGAATCCACACAAAGTTATTTCTGACAATGGTGCACAGTTTACAAGTCAGCAGTTCAAAAGATTTGCTGAAATGTGGGACTTTGTTCATGTTACTAGTTGTCTGAATACCCACAATCAAATGGCTTGGCTGAATGTGCAGTTCAAAGTGCAAAACAGCTGTTAGAGAGATCCAAATGAGACAATACTGATGTTTTTCTAAACGTTCTTAATCTCAGAAACATTCCTCATGATAATTTACTTGGTTCACCTGCTCAGAGGCTTATGTCAAGACAAATCAAAACCACATTACCAATCAGTAAGAATTTGTTGGTTCCATGTGCTAAAAACAACAAAGCAGTAAAAGCCCAACTTCTAAAAAAGCTTTTGTCCTAAAAGTCCTACTAGGACAAAACCAGCAAACCTCTGAATTTGTTAAAAGAAGGAGAGATAATGAAGATGCAGCTAGTGAAAGGATTTGAAAGGTTTGGGCTTATGAAACATTTGTGTGAAGAACTGAGATCTTACATCATGGATTCACAAGGGATGGAATTTAGGCAGAATCGGAAACATATATTACCGGTGTCTGAGCCAGTGTTACAGCATCTTGCCTGTAATGGAGACTCTTATTCTCAGAATGATTTGTCCAATTTTCCTGTTCCAGAGAACATTTAATCTTTTCCTGTTCCTGAAGGTATCCCTGAAAATCCTAAGTAGAACATTCCCTACTGACTGTCCCTGTTGCTAAACCCAGTTCTGATTATTACATTACGAGGTCAGATCGTATCTCAAGACCTAATCCTAAATACATGGCAACCTGGACATGATTGTTATTGTTTAAATGTGTCTGTATAATTTGCATGCCTATTCAATTGTCATTTTTTCATTGCAAGACAGACTAGTCAAAGAGGAAAGGTGTAGCTCAGAGTGTGTGATGTAACTTTAAGAAGTACTCCAGTTAGTGGGCACATGCATATAAGTACTGAACATGTGCAAGCAAGAGTGCCATTTTGAGTAAGCAGCCAGAGTGAAAGCATGTATGTGTGTAGCAGTCAGCCAGTTAATTTGTTTAAGTTTAATGTTCCAGTCATCCAGCCTGATGTGCTGTGTGTAATAAACTACTTAAACAAACACCCAAGCCTCATCATCTTATTTGAATACCCAAGACGAGTGACACTCAGGTCATTCCCACCATAGTCAGAGCTTCACTCATCTTCACATTCATTATAGTCTCCTTCCTTCTGGTTGTTGCTGAGAATCACAGTGCAGTTGAAGACCTCTGGCAGCCATTTTATTAATTACCAGGATCTACGTCTGTAGAACTTCTTCCTCCTCCAGTGGTTAAGGAAATCTCTTGCACTGGCAGATTTCAACCGATCTCTAAAGTTTATTATTTGATTTGGCATATGTATTCCTTAATTTTAACTATGACTTGTCAATGTCTGATTACCATGATTAATATTTTTATTTCCTTTTAGTCACGATAGTGTCTGCACTAAAACACCAGAATAAAACCGAACTTGAACAGAAATGTGCAAAAAGCATTAAGTAATATAAATGAGTATTCGTAATATAAAGCAAAATAAAAGCATAACATTATGGATCTCCAAAACATTGGCTAAATAAGTAGGCTTTCAATTGCCAGTGGAAATTAGATTTAGTCTGACCATTCTTTTAGTCACCTTGGCAGAGCGTTCCAAAGTTTAAGGGCTGCAGCTAAAATGGCAGAGAGCTCAGCTGAACTGGTCAAATTCACATTCTTTGAGTAACACAACAGAAGATAAACAAAGCACTCTACTAGCTGCAATATATCAATAAAGTTAGGTTAACAGTGACCATGCATAAAAAACTTTCAAAAACTTATATATTAGAAAGCAACTGTTGAAGTATGAATCTGAGTCAACAAAACAAAACAAAAAACAAATGCCTTTAATTAACAAGCAGAATAATGTTTAGATAAAGTGTGCATAATTACCATTAAAGAAATGTAGTCATAGAAAATATTGCAGCATCCAGCACACTGCAAATGTATACTTATTAGGAAAATGTATTTAGATATCAAGAGACTAATCAATAGTAAACTATAATAATGGATACATATAGAGTGACCCCCATTTGTATTACATATTAAAGAAAATTAACAGTTTTCATAAGCAGTAACTACTGCATTAGAGCACTGCAAAGGGGCAGTTTAATGGCTTCATTTAAAGTACTGAACAGGGACTACTTTGACATATTGAAAGTTGTAAAGGAGAACAAAGGAATTTTTGCATGTTAATGAAAGCTGTAAAAGAAAAAACAGAATTTTTGCATGTTAAGGAATGCATACTTGCACAATAGCATTTCAAGTGCATTGCAGCTGATGAAACAAAATAAGATTATTAAAATTTATAAGTAAAATAGCCATTATCTGTTCTGTAATTTTATTTATTTTAACCAGGCTGCCTTATGATTAGCAAAGGTCTGCTTAAGTTAACCTTGCTCTCTGGCACAGGGGATGGATTCCTAATTGCAGGCCAGGTGGTTGGGATTCAATTAGTGACCAAGGCAGTGGAGGAGCCAGGCAAAGATGGAGAGGAATAAAGAGACATGGGCCACTCACTTCTTGTGGGATCTCTGTCTACTCGGGGGGGGGTACACTAGGCAGAGCAAACTTTCTGGTTGAATCTGGTGTATTAGGGCCAGGGAAACTAAACCTGAAATCCCCAAACCACCATGGATGGCTGTGTGAATGATGCCCCATTCTGGTTGACCAGTGCCCCAGTGATGAGGAACTAACAGGTGATAACCCAAGGAGGAAACAAACAGCAGAGGGAAAAGAAGCAAAAAAGATTTGTTTAAATTCACTGGTAATGCGGGGTATTGGTATGCTCTTAGCTCTTCCTTTTAAGAGGAAATGTCTATCTTGCAAAGATAGCATTATGTTAAGGAAGGACTGTAATGCCACATTACAGTCGGTCTGGGAAATTATCCATGACTAGTCAATTGTTGCCAAAAGGCTCGACACTATATGATTTCACATTGGCAGTGTTGCTTTTTTGGAAAACTGATTTAAATAATAATGCAGTGATCACTAAACATGGGATAATTAGCCAAAGGCACTTGGCATATCGATGGGTAGGTGGTACAGAACTAGATGAGAAGAGCACGGCAGTCTGAAGCCATGTTTAGTTGGACTGGTTCTGTGATTAGCTGGGTCAAATGATATAACATAGTTGGAAAGAGGAGGAAAGGGGTTTTAATTTTCCACTGTAGACTGAAATCTCCCCTATATTTAATTTTCCACTGTAGACTGAAATCTCCCCTATACATACTATATAACCACAACAGCCACTTAAAGGACCAGGCTGGATGGCTATTGCCCTGATTCTGAATATAGATAGCTGTAATTATGTAATTTTCCTTCAGGACAAATGCTTTTCTTTCCTGCTATGCAGTCTGTGCCCACATAACTTTTTTTGGAAAATTACTCCCTTTCAGGCTAGTCTGTGCATTTGAATCCAAACAGTATCTCTCACGTTAGGACAGTTGTCTATTTATTTACACTCCTATATATTTCACTGTGTGGAAATGATATATGTTTTTGCAGTTTTGGAATCATAGGTATGTACTAGGCTAGCTGCCCTTGTGAGTTATTTTAAATCTAACCACTTTCCCTTTCTGTGCTCAAAATAACACATCTCATTTGGTTATAGACTGGCCTTACCTATCGTATGGTAGATAATTATTTATTACCCCTAAACAGAATAACTGAGATCATACCAAAGATAATTTCATTCTTTTTATGTAAAACCAATTTGCTTATAACAAGCAGCTTCTTCAAAATGCTTGGATAAGAGGTTGCTATATACAAATATGAAAACACCATCAGGGCATATGGCAAAGAACAGAATTACAAAACTAAGATCTGCTGTTCTAGCTTCCCTAATTTAACATTTCTTACAGCCTTGCACAGCATTATTTATTTCCAAGGTCACAGCATCTATGGGACCGGTCACTGTTCAAACTTAGCCTTACTACAGGATATGTACCCAAAGAATGGCGTACAGCTACAGTGGTCCCACTCCACAAAGGTGGTGCCACAATGGACCCCAGAAACTATCACCCCATAAGCCTGACTAGTCTTGTCTGTAAAGCTATGGAGCGTATTATCATGGAACTCATAAACAAAGACATTGGGAGCCTCCAGACACTGGACCCTACCCAATTCAGCTTTGTTAAGAGCAGATCTTGCCTCTTAAACCTAGTTGATTTCTTTGAAACAGTTACCAAAGCCATAGATGATGGCAAGGTAGTCCACACAGCCTACCTGGACCTCACAAAAGCCTTCGACACAATACCTCACTCGGGCATCATAAATAAGCTTACCAGCTTAAATATCAACCCCTATATCACAAGATGGGTTGCAAACTGGCTCAGAGATAGAACCCACATGGTCAGAATCGCAGGTGCCATGTCCAAATCCAAACCAGTTACAAGTGGCATCCCACAGGGCTCAGTTCTGGGACCTCTCTTGTTCGGTATATACTTCTCTGAGGTTCAGGCTAACACGGAGGGATTATGGCTGGTAAAGTTTGCAGATGTCTGCAAACTGGGGGCCATAATCGAATCTCCAGCTGACACAAGCATCCTCCAAAAGGGTCTCACAGAGACGGATGCTTGGTGCCAGAGCCACGACCTCAAGCTAAATGCTAAAAAGTGCATAGTCATCCCCTTTGGGAAAAACAAGGTGCCCACAAATTACCACATAGGTGGTAATCCATTAAGTATGGAAGAAGTAATTAGAGATTTGGGGACCAACGTAGATAGTAATCTCTCCTTTGATAATCACATTGCCAAAGTGGTTAGAAAGACCTTCTATATAGCCCACCTTATCATGAAAGGGTTCGCATCTAGATCAAGAGAGGTCATTGTGCCCCTCTACTCGTCACTCATCAGGCCCATAATTGAATACAATGCCCCTTTTGGGATGTACCTTACCCAACACCTGCAGCAACTGGAGAGACCCCAAAAGTACCTCACCAAGAGGATCATGGGCTACAAACAGATGTCCTATGCAGCTTGACTAAAGAAACTCCAGCTCTACTCAGTTGCTTACTGCCTACACAGAGGTGATCTATGCCTGTTGTACAAAGCCATGTCAAACCCAGAATTAATGGACATGCTCCACCTCAAAAAATCCAAGTCCCTTAGAGCTACACGCTCCAGGGACCTAAACCTCAACACAAAAATAAATACGACATGCTGGAGGGACAGATTCATTTCCCAGAGGCTCCCCTCACTTTGGAATAGAATCCCAATTCATGTTAGACATAGTCCCTCGCTGACCCTCTTCAAGCGAAATCTGGGCGCGTGGATGGGAAATCGCAAATTCACCCCTGGGATCTCTTCTGTGTCCCTGCTAGACAGAGGCACAGTAAACTAATCTTAAAAGGGTACCTTCTGTGACCTACTTTACAGAGGCACAGTAGGCTAATCTAATAGGGAGGCGGAAGCCAAATACACTCTGGCTAGGCTTATAAATGCCCTAGGGCAGATAGCCTAGTATCTACCTATGAACCTATGAACTTAAACAAAAGCTGTATGTACAGTTTCAGTCAGCCTTTAAGCTGAGTATGTTTTAAGTCTATAGCAATACAACTCTCAGCAGAGTTCCACTCCCAGAGTGTTGTAACATGTTATATAGACAGAGAGGCAGAAGAGAGATCAGGCATAACACCTGAACATCTAAACTCCGTTAAATGAGGTCCTGGGAATAGAGGAACTGAAAATGCAAAATGGGAATATATTAAGTCTGAGGTGGTAGTGTATCACAGTATCTGTCTTCCCTACACCAGGCTACAATGATGATAGAATTCATATAAGAAATAGCAAGGCTGTTTGGCTACAGCCATCCATGTCACACACTTCAATGGTGTAAAAGTTTCAACATTTATTTTCTTTTCTTGGAATCACAATTTGTGTTTCAAAAATTGAGGACTCGTAATTCGGCATCTCATACTTGTAATACAAAGCCAGTTTACCTGTTTATTTGCACATTACACTTCACTCTAGCCTTTGATATTAGGATCATGGCAAACAACTTTCACAGTATGGGAAAAATGCCAGATATCCAAGTCAGGTTAATAATGTGTGTTGTGTAAGTGCTACAAAATATACTGCAGGCCCTTAGGAGTCTTTGAAATAGCTTATCAACTTCAAGATGACCATGACTGGACACCATCCTAAGTCACTGGTTTGTCTCTTGCAGCATTACAGGGCAGAACCAAAAGTCATCACTGCAAGGCTGAGAAAGGCAATCAAAATGGTGGTCATTTAACAACTCAGTTGGCAATGAGGCATAAAGGCCTGATTGTGACCTAGGTAAATTCTGCTTGATTAAGCTTTGTCTAGCAGTTGGCATAGAGGATTAAGGAGCTGCTTCCTGTGGTCCAGTGGTGCAAGGTTTTATTCCTCTATTGACTAACTGTGTGATTCTAAGCAAGTCACTTAATGTGACACCACTCCTCCCAGGAGTCTAAAAAAGGTCCATGGAGATCAGTGCTGTAACCTGGAAAATAAATACAAATAAAATAAAAGAAATTAACAACTCAGGCACATCTCGGAGCTAAGGTGTGTGTCTGTGTGTGTGTGTGGGTATAACTATTCTGGGAGGTGAAGTAGAATGTGCAATCCCAAAATTCCTTGCAGGAGGGCGTGGCAATCCAAGGCCAGCCCAGGAGTCTGGGATGGGTATTTGGCTCCCAAATGATTCTGCACTAGTCCTCACTATAGTTGTATGGGAGTGTGCACTCCCATGGGGCGGGTGTACTGGCATCCCTGGTTACACTGGTCGCATGTCTTTCTTCCCAAGGGTGGGATTAGAACTTAAATGCACCTTCATTTCTGCAGTGCTGACAAGAGCACAAAATACTTTCTTGTTTTCCTGAATGACAGATGCGTCATGGGTTATTCTCACCCTACTAATCAGGAATGAGTGAATGAGAAGTAATGGCAGCTTGATGGTTGTCAGTCAAAGAAAGTCATAAGTAACTTTGCTGTCATTTTGATCTACACAAGTGTAGATTAAATGAGATTCCATACAATCAGCTCATCACGGGACATACGGTGGTGGTGCTGTGGTAGCGTTGTCGCCTCACAGTAAGACGTCCTGTTCGATTCTCAGCTAGAGCGTCTTCTGTGTGGAGACATGCGTGAATGAATGTACCTTCATTGAAGGTTGTGTGTCAGGGCTGGCAACTCGGCACGGAAAAATCTACTGCCAATCATCAGCGGACCAGAGTTCCGCTGTGGCGACCCCTAACCGGGAAAAGCCGAAAGATACAACGGGACATACAAAAAATAAATCACATACATAGAAAGACATAATTTAAAATAACACATAATACCATAGAAACCATAGACACTACACACAACAAATAAAGGCAGTCTGAATGATGGGGAAGTTGAGTAGCCATCCAGTTGTTAGAAGAAGGCTGCAAATAATTCTGTCATGTTTCTTGCTATAATCACACATGGGAAATTCAGTACAGATGTAAGTACATCTCTTAGGGCTTCAATATTCTGAACAAATCATGAGGCCTGAGTCAGAAAATGATCATATCAGCTTTTAGAAAGATTTTGCCAAGCTGTTCTTTCTGGCTAATTGGAATATGAAATTAAGGAACAGAAGTCTGATGGAGCCTTCATGAATAATTAAGCAAATAGTTTGGTGTACTTATTTAACACACAATGTAGCTGAATGCAGCCACTCCTTGCTCAGCTAACTGTCGCCCTTGACAACTAAATGGTGCATGATGCCAGTCTGGGAGTGGTGCTCAACAAGCTTGTTAGTTAATGGCCAACCGCATGTTTTTTTATTTCATTATAATTACATGCATGAAGTATAATGGCATTTACTGCATGTTCATAAGGTAGCAACAGAAAAACAATGGTTCATTTTAGTGGACTGTGATACAAGTGAGGTACCGTTCACTGAATATTATGGAAGGCCGCACCGAACTGCAAAGCTGTTTTCTCTATGACTCAGTTTTCCCTGAACATCTTTGTGAACTGCTCATTGGGCCATGGTGGGGGAGTGGGGGTGTACAGTGAATATAAACAGCTTGCATTCAGTCACAAGCTGGATAATATTGGGCAGGTGGATTACTGATTATGAACAGCTTTCAGAATGTTATAAACTGCTTATACTTAAGGCCCAGTAATTTTGGGACTTGAGACTGGCCATTGCATGGCGCTCTTAGTCACAGGATTTTCTGTATCTGACCAGTTGCATTTTCACAATAAATTTTCACACTGCATGACTTCTTTAAGCAATCTCAGTTTTATACGACCAAATGAACTATAGCTGAAGTATTGTGAAGTCAACATCAGTTATTCATAGCAGTATCTTTAGCAGATAGATAATCCATTCAAAGATTATGTAATATCAAAAAATGTGGATGAAGGAACATTATTACTTGCTATATTAATAAATTTATTTTCCAAGTAAAGTACATAAATGTTACTCTATTTTTTACTTCATTAATAATGTATTAACCATGGATTTATTATATGCTGTCTCTATGAACTACTCCAGTAACTGTTCAATATCCCTACAAAAGCAACACAGTGATTCAGTGTAAGTGATAAAATTTCTGCCTTGCAGCTCAATGATCTTGGGTTCAAACCTGACTTTTAGTC
The DNA here is from genome assembly GCF_019279795.1 of Protopterus annectens. Classification (NCBI taxonomy): domain Eukaryota; kingdom Metazoa; phylum Chordata; order Ceratodontiformes; family Protopteridae; genus Protopterus; species Protopterus annectens. Next base: position 1,082,921,381 of record NC_056737.1, on the reverse strand, counting down.
TTTGTGTGGGGTTCTCTATGAGATTTCACCATATATTTATTTATCATTTGTTGTTTATTAGTTAACTACGGTAGAGGTTTGATGATTCAGTGTCCCATTTCAGCTACAGCCCAAGACATGCATTACAAAAATATTGCTTAGCACACAAATATAATATACAGGTACTGTTGACTTGCTGTATGCAGTGTGGTGATACGACATACAACATACAATTTGTATTGTTACAAACAGTAGCCAATATTAGCACAAATAACAAAAGGGTTTAGTAAATAGTTATAATACTGTACGTTCTAAACCTAACAACAAAGATGAAAAGTTAGCATAATGTTATATAATAGTATTGAACTCTGTGCTGGATACTTCAAATGTTTTGCCTACTTAATTCTCCTACACTAAACAAAAAACACAGTCCACACAAACATACATAGCACTGCAACCTGTCAATGTAAGTCAGTCACAATAATTTCCAAAAATCATGAAATCCAGGTAGTGTTCCAAAGCAACAAGCCTTTATTTGTCACAGACAAGCGATCCTCAGTAAGAAAAAATCAAAAATACTTTACAATGTTAAACATATCAGCTTTTATACACTTAGAAGTAGGTATGGAAAATATATGTATTGTTTAATTTTAAACCAGCCCATTCCAGGCTAATAATATAAACAGGATTGTAAAAGTGCATTTAAGAACAGCAAGTACCCACCCCCACACATTACTACTACTGATTAGATCAAACTAAATCCTAGTTAAGGAAAACACTACCTATTTAATTGCAACCCAGATTCCAAAATCAGGTATTAAAAAAAAGCATAACATACGTATAAAGACTAACTTTTAACTAAAATTTCTTTCAGCTAACTAATGCAATAAAGCCTTTATCAGGTCTGTAACAAGAACTAAAGTCATATACATAAGTAGATAAGTAAAAAGAGCTAACTCGATAGATGCAAGAAAAAGCACACGTAGTAGAAGCCCAGTTGGAGTTAAATATTTTGGCCGAAGAAGTCTTTATTACAGCCTTGATCTGCGTTTGAAAATACTGCCATTAGATTAAGTTGTTGTTTGTGTGTTCCCAGGAAGTGTGTTGATGTTGTAGTTTAACTTACTCTAATTTCCCATTATTCACTAAACAGAGGAGCTTCTGGAAAACGTATACCTTCATAAAGCAGTGACATTAGTAATGGAAAAAGTACAGGAAGCTTGTTTTATGTATCTCTATGTGAAATGTGTAATTTAGAGTCGTGTCCAATGGGCTCAAAGGTCAGGAGGCAACTGCTCACATAAGGACACACACACACACACACACACACACACACACACACACACACACACACACACACACACACACACACGCACACGAGTGCACATACAGGAAGGGTTTTTCTGAAAAGATTTATGAATAGAATTTTGTGCAGTCTGCAGAGGAGCATGGATTTTTGTACATTTTCTGCAGGCAGCTATTTAACAAAAATGCTATTTGATGTCAAGCTGGATTAGTCTGTAAAATATCCTTAAAACAACATTTGTCTTTTTCTTGCGTTACTCATGTCAGAACCCACCTACATACCATCTGCTAACATTCATGCATACTCGTTACTAAAATACCTTGTCAGTATCTTTTCACTTAAGGTGCAGGGTTACAGTTGTCACTTTGATGTCAAACCTGTATTGTTGACTTGTACTTATCTTATAGTTGCTTAGCACCCAAAGGGACAACAAAACAACTTTACACTAGAGCTACAAATGCAGTAGCTACTGCATGGCAGCTCAGAATACGTGTATTTTTTTATCCTTGCTTCCACTGGTCATCAAGTCACCCCACTATGTTTATCAAGTCTCCACTAGGAGAAATTAGTGTACTATGTTTGCCCCAGATATGTACCCAACCCCCCCCTCCAAAACAGGGAAGCAGGCGTAGCATTTTCCTTCCTTTCCTTCCCCAGCCAGTTCCAGTAGATGTCCTCTCTACTATTCGAACTTCAGTTGGAGCTGACCAGATTAAATACATGAGGTAAGCATTTCAGCATGCAATAAACTAATCCGTAAATGTGCAGATGTTGCACTCACATCAAGACATTTTACATTCAAAGATAAGCACCGAATGAAGATAATGCCATCTGCTATCCAAATAAGGAAATGTAAATAGCATAAACCCAAGTTTGCAAAACTGTGCAATTAAAGACATATGAGTGAGGTTGTCATTGTTTACATATCTGATGCAATGCTTTCTACACTCAGCTGTCTCATGGGAAGCCTTTCTTTGTTCTGCATCGAGGTTATTTTTGAAGACTGCAAGTGAACTAGATTTGTTTGTAACTGGAGGCTTATCTGAAAATTGTGGAAGATGTATTATATAGCTGCATCATTTTTCCTATTACTGATGTTTATTTTTGGCAGAAGATATTCAGTTCTACAGTTACCACTCTCATGGGTGTGTTCTACTCAAAGGTTTCCTAGCAGAAGTAGGCCAGGCATTGCCTTAAAGAACAGGCAGAGGTTACTTCTGAGAAGCCTATAACCTACAGACTATCGCAAGGATTCATATTGCCTTCCAGAATTAATTATATTTTCCTTGCCTAAGATTTTTCATGTTTGGAAGATCTATACTTTTTCAAAAAGTTGAATTAGTGATGAAGAAATGAATCTCATGCACAGGGGACAATAATTTCCCTAGACCATCTAGACATATAATTTAGCATGAAATAGGCTACGACGTATGGCTTTCTGTCTGTAATGCATACATATGTCGTCAAATTTTCACTTATTACCCACTACAGTCACAAGATCTTAAATACAGCCAATTTTAATAACAGAACTATGGATTTTAATTTCAAAATTTGTATCTTTGTTACTGAACATCAGCAGACCTCTCAATTGCCCCCATATTGGAGAAACATTCATATTTTCAGGCCTGATTTAGGATAGCCCTATTTTTGGAGGTATGCCCTACTTTCAGACGTGACTTACCTCTTCACACAATTTTCTAATTTTTGAATCTGTCTAGTACACAGAAAACCACACTATATGACTAATATACTAGTGGCAACAATAATTTAAAGAAAGTAGGCACACATCTTACAACTCCCTTTTTCAGAAGAAAAAAATGACCTTGTGTGGTAGAGTTTGCAATACAGTCTATTAAAGTCTACAGCTTTTAAACAGTCTCTTTAATAATGTGCTTATGTTTTCAATCATTTCTGGCCACTCCCTGTTTTTCAAACATGTTTTTAAGTAGCATCCCACATTGCTATTGGAAGAGGGATGACTTATGTGTTATTTGGTATTCAAGTTTTATGCTAATTAGATGTCCAGTTTTTAGCTGGAAGTTCCTATTTTTCAAGAGCCTTTGTTCCTATTTTCAGTATCTGCAGGTTGACAGGTAAGAATGTCATTGTGTTTCATTTAAAATGATGACAGAGCTTATTGTAACTACACCAGGCCTGCATTTTCTCTATCACATCTGAGAAAATATTAGTCTATTCTAGTTCTATAATTAAGTTGGGAGGGTGGCCTAATGGTTAAGGTGTTTGCCTTACAAACACAAGGTATAGGGCTTGAGTCTCACAAGGGATAATTGGTTAGGCTTAAATTGGCTCGCAGGGGCAGTTAGCTTAGTACTAATCTATGAACCTATCTATTACTTAATTAGTATCCCACTATAGATTTTGTTATCTATAACATTTTCTACTTTCAAATCAGCACAATTGTTAATGTTATCAGACACCTAGGAAGATCTGTGGACACTGTGGACACTGAATTCTTGTTTGACCGTAATATTTTTACAAAATCTTTTTACCTAGCACAACTAAGTTACTAAAGCTATAACTTCCAGATCAAAGGAAGTTAGTCTCTCTTTCTCTCTCTCTTTCTCTACTCCTCCCCTCTGGCTCATAGTAGACTATAATGGTCCCATTGGTATGTGTTTATCTAATCATATTGCTCAACTTAAAACAAAATGATTCCTAGCAAATATATATATATATATATATATATATATATATATATATATATATATATATATATCCTCCTTAAGTTACTGTGATTGACTGAATGCCTTCTCAGTTTTCTCTGTCTGTCATAGATTCCTTTGTAGTGTCCTAAGTTTGGCCTTTAAGACTATGAAGGCCAGAGCTTGTTTGACTTACTACATAAACAAAAATGTAATGCCACCATCGCCTGTCCTAAAGGCACAAATCTATGTTGAATACTAAAATAATTAGCTGGCATGATATCTGTTTCTCCCAAAGGATACTCTTAACTCCATGCCAGATGAAAAGCATCTCCCAAATATTCTTCAAAGCAAATCTTTGCAAGTGAATGTGGATCCTATAAGTTTACCTTTGGGCTATTCACTTTTGCCCTTATTGACAGAAGGAACTAGTAAAGTGGAGTTTTATTGGGTAGACTCTTAATGGCCTACTGCATTAATGGCCTACAGTGAATCTATGTGCCTGAGAGCATGTGCTGGATCTGCTCCAGATCACCTTCTAGTAGTCCTTGTCTAGTATACCTCCCACTAAACATGCAAGGAAGACATCCTGACAAGGGGGCCTGGCCATGTCAACTGCTACCAGTGTGAAGGAGGAATGCCTGCATTCTGACATCACCCCATTCTGACATCACCTCATTCTGACATCACCCCTAATTATAAGACTCCACAGTATCTCACAGAGAGAGGATGGCCACCCTGAAAAGAATCATCATTTCAACCCCCCTTTTGTGCAAGTTCATCCTTTCAGAAAAAACACAAAGCTCATGACTTTAGGTAAGGATGGGAACGTAGACCAAATGATTTACTAACAGCTTTGCCTATGATCACTTCACCACCACAGTCCAGTACAACATCTACAGTAGTGCCTCCACTGCACCCATCTACTGGTCAGTCTCCCAGTCATACTTACCCACACTCATGAACAAAACCCCAAAATACTTAAACTTCTCCACCTGAGGTGTCTGCTCTCTCCTCACCTGCAGTCAGCAATCAACTCTCTTCTGAAAGAACTGTCCCCTCTGATTTAGAGGTGCTGATCTTTATCCAATCTGCTGCATAGTTAAAATCTCTTCAAAGGACACTGGAGATCATGAATTCTGGGAGATATGAAGACAACTTCATCTGAAAATATGACTAGATACTGAACAAAACTTGGCCAAATATCCATAGCGTGTCTTGTAAATCCCAGGCAGGAGAGGAGACAAGACATGCCTATATCCTTGGCAGAGCTCTGCATCTATCATGAATGAGTTCTTCTTAAATCCAAAAACAGACACACACACACACACACACACACACACACACACACACACACACACACACACACACACACACACACATGCACACACACATGCACACACACACACACACACACACACACACACACACACACACACACACACACACACACACACACACACACACACCTCTCACTCCTCAAATACAGTGTCTGAATAGCATGTGGCAGTGGTCATGGAATCCCATATTGTTGAAACACTTTCCACAAAATATTTTGAGGTACACTGTTATACACCTTCTCCAGATCCACAAAACATTGTAGACAGTAATGTCAAACTTGCACAACTCCTCCAATCCTGATACAGGGGAAAATGAGTCACTCCACTGTCCCATGGCTGGGGTATAATCTGTTTTGCTCTTCTTGAATCAAAAGCTTGACTATTGAATAAAGTTTCTTCATCAGTATCCTGGCATTTGCTTTCCCAGGGGTTGTGAGAAGTGTGATAACTGTATAACTGGAATGCATCCTCCTATTCCTCATTCTGAAAACGAGACCACTACCCCAGTTTGTTAGTCCAGAGGTACTGTCCCAGCCTTCCATGCTACACTGGAAATGCATGTTAACCCTGACAGTCCAACAATGCCCAGTGTCTTCATCACTTTTGGATAGATCTTATTTACTTCTGCAGCCCTGCCAAAGGAAAATGGATCCATTTGCACTATTTGCTTCTGGCAATGCCTCCTCAGAGGGAGAAGGCATATCTGCCAGATTCAGACGTTCCTCAAAGAGCTTCTTCTACCTGGTTTAAGCCTGTTTATAGATAGGCCTTATATCAAAGTAAGCCACTTACACTGAGAGCAAGTCTTTCAGGAGCAGGGCAGGCTTACTTTGATGTAAGGCCTATCTATAAACAGGCTTAAACCAGGGACCAGATTCCAAAACACCTGCCCTCAGTACAGTATCATTTGAAAGTAAACCAGAGGCTTATGACTTAAACTAGCACTAAAAACATTGGTTGTTTTGTCCAAATAAAACTTGTTTATTTTATGAAGAGAGCTTAGTTTTGCTTCACCTTACTGATTTCTGTTGGAAATGTAAAAGATCCTATAAGATTTACTGAAAAGAGTAGGGTTAATTTATTTACAGATACATATACAGTTAATATAGTTACATGTTTACACATTTTTCTAGTTTACTAATCATACTCACATACCTTCCTTGAAACAATTCTTTTTCTAACAATTCATTCAAAAGTTTCAAGACATTTCTATTTTGCCATATTTCCATCGGTTTATATATTCCATATATAATTATATTGATTCCTCTTTAATGCTGTCCAAGGTCTTGTTTAATTCATCTAAACTTGTGGGACATATTCTAAAAGAGTTGCTCTCACTGTAAGCCTGCCCTGCTTCTGAAAGACTTGCTCTCAGTGTAAGTGGCTTACTTTGATGTAAGGCCTTTCTATAAACAGGCTTAAACCAGGGGCCAGATTCCAAAACACCTGCCCTCAGCATGCTCTCAGTGTAAGTGGCTTACTTTGAAGTAAGGCCTTTCTATAAACAGGCTTAAACCAGGGGCCAGATTCCAAAACACCTGCCCTCAGCCTGCTCTCACTGTAAGTGGTCTCTTGCACTGAGAACAAGTCTTTTGGAATGGGGTCCAATATCATTTTGTAAAACTTTTGTTGACCATTGCTAATTTTCTATATATTTTTGTTTACTATACATATGAGTAATATGTTCTTCAATCACTCTTAGTATGTCTGTGTTGTTGTTTGTCTGTCTTTCGGTTTTTCCCGGTAAGGGGTCGCCACAGTGGAACTCTGGTCCGCTAATGATTGGCAGTAGATTTTTACGAAACGCCGAGGTGCCAGCTCGATGCTCAACCTTCAACGAAGGTACACCCATTTACGCACACATGTCTTTTGAATACTACCCAACTATGGGGAGGACATGCAGACGCCACACAGAAGGCACTCCCAAGCCCAGCCGAGAATCGAACGGGAGAACCTCTTGCTGTGAGGTAACAACGCTACCGCCATACCACCGCGGCTGTAGTCTTTATATTTCCATCCCTGTCTCTTGTTTTTCTTATTACACTATTTTCATCCATCTCAATTTTTGCCAGTAAAGGTGACACATCTTTCTTTTCCCTTTAAACTAATAGTTCTGTTTAAATAAATGTTTCTCCACTCTGCATAAACTGTTTATACAAATACTGCTCTTTTGAAAAATAGTCTGCATTATTTGCCTCCAAATCATACATGATTTCTTTCTGGAATTTCTTATATTTTATTCTCTTACTTTTTCTCTGCTATGTCTCTAAGTGCAATACACATTCTTATATTTTCGTTAAATATTAACCACTACTCTGTCCACTTATTAAAGAAAGTTACCATCAACAAATGCTCCCACTATAGTTGGTTCAGTTCTTCTGTCAATACTTTTTCATTAATATTTTCCTATTATTTTCATAATTCCCTTTCCCTGCATGATATCATCACTTTCTAATAATTCAGTCTAGATTATCACATGATCTATCACATGATCGGTAACACCAGTAAAAAGATTGCTAGTATCTATTTCCATTATCCCCTCAGATAAAGCAAGGTAGTCAGTTTCTGTTTTCATTTCTTCTCTCCTGTACTCCTGATGTTCATTTCCCACACTTTCAGTTTTTCACATTTTACAACTTCTTTTATCCTTTGAACATTTTGCCCCCTTCCTATTTCATTCTCTTAAATTAAAATAAAAATCTTCTATCATTATTATATTCACATTAATGGTCACAAATTTGTTCATATCTTCAAATATTTTGTTCCTTTCCTTTACTCCCGTACTAACATAAATACCAATCACTCTATATACTTTTTCTTCCCATCTAAATATCTACTTCTGTTGCTTTACCTGCTTTCAGTATACAATAAGCTAAACTTTTTAATTTATTTTTAAAAATAAAAGACACCTGAACAAGGATCATTTTCAAGGTTCCATACTACTTCACTTCCTCACGTTTGTATTTGTAGCTTGTCCAAATCAGAAACAAACTGCGTCTGCTGTAAAACAATGACATCCATATCTGAATAACTGCACCATTCTAAAATAGCTAAACTTCTAACTCAATTTGTGATGCAGTTTACAGTAAAAGGACACTAACCACACATTATTAGTCTCACATTTTTAATCTCAGTTGATCCTGTTTTGTATTCTTATTCTCTGTCCAATAGAATATTTTCTCCTCTATTTGTCAAGCTCTTACTCTTCTCCGTATCCCTCAGACAAATTATTTTTAAATATATCAAATGTATTACTTGTTTCTACTTCACTTCCCTGACTTCTTATGTAACTAAGCCAATCAGCCACCTTGTCAAACCCTTCTTGTAAAATATCCTCTCCTTTTGTTGTTTGAAAAATATTTTCAGCTTTGTCAAGATATTTATTTACCTGAATACTATCCATCTACATCTTACTTATAATTTTCTCGTTTTATTCCTGATAATCAAACCAGAAATGTCAATTTCTTTACATAGCCTGCATTTCAGTTTTGCATTCTTCATCATGTTGCCTCTTTTCCAACATTGATTGCATCTAATTGCGTTACAAACATTAAATAAATGAGAGGTTCCCCCTCCTCCCCACGCAACAGGTTCATAGGTTCATAGATTAGTACTAGGCTAACTGACTTTGGGGGCCATTTTAAGCCTAGCCAATTACCCCATTGGAGAATCAAACCTTGCACCTTTGGTTTATAAAGCAAATACCTTAACCATTATTCCAACCTCCCACTTTTTAGGTTGTTCTATATATATTTTAAAGTACCCCATAAAACCATTAACATATATCACACAAGGCAAATGTATAATTGAGTAATTGCTTATTTGCAAAGTGGCGCAGTGGTGCAGTGGATTCTCCCAGTCCCCTCCAACAAGAGGTTCTCGGTCGATTTCTCGCTGGGGGTGCCTTCTATGTGTGGCATGTGCATGTGTGTGGGTTTTTTTCAGGCTCTTCGGTTCCTCCCACATTCCAAAGACATGCATCTGGAGCATCTCTCCGGCCTCCACTGAAAACAGGTGTCAGAACCCCTAGTCGGACTTTCCCAGTCAACAAATGATAAATAAAATAAATAAAAAACTAACATCCACACATTTCTGTTATCTTTTGCTTTTATAAAATTTCCCATAATATCACACATTTTTTTACTTATGTCTTTTCTGTTTCGTCAGTTATAAATTGCAAAACAATTTTTCATTAATTCATGGATCATCTATAACGAATCAAAATAAAAAATGTAGGCCAACCACCACAGTGTATAAAAAAACTGGCTTATTGGACAAGTACATGTTAGGGCTTTTGCGGGGCAACCGCTTCTTCAGACCACAAAACAAAGCAAAAATAAATCAGCATTTATTAAAACAATAACCAATAGAAAAACAAAAAATAATTGCTTAAAATACAACCAATAAAAGAATAAGACCACTTGTGAATCATCGCCTTCCTTTCAAGACAGGCTTGAGGAGAAGGGCATTATTCAAACCAGGCATTCTATAGGCTTGAAGAACAATGATCCATTTAAATTCCATTTTCTCAATAAAATTATTAAAATCTTAGGTAAAAACAACTGTAAAACCCTAAAGCTAAACCTGCTATGCCCTGATAAGAAACAGCATGTGAAGCTAATGCATTAGTCAAGACTGAATTATGTATACTATTGACATGCTGTAAAATCCTGTCTCTAAATTGCCTTGTGGTCATAACAACATAGAAACAGGAACATGTACAACAGGTTGCTAAATAAACTAAAGTTGTACTCCTAAATGTGGCAAATAACCTAAGGGAAAAACACACCCAGAAATGGAATAGCTAAAAGACAAATCTGAAGCAATAAAATTACAAGCTTTGCAGCTCCAACAAGGAAAGGTACCCTTCCTGCATGTTACACGGTCAGTAGGTAGGGCTCTAGATGGCCCATAGCACAGCACCCTTTTCAAAGATACAGTGTTTCTAAACATAAAACGTGGTTCTGCAACATCTATAAGTAAAATGGACTTGCCAAAAGCACCCAAAACTTTCAGTATGAAATGATTCAAATGTTTACTGGAAACTCAAGTCGAAGTAGAAAAACAAGTTAAGTGCTTTTATTCACTTAAATGAAAATATTTCATCAGAACTGCAAAACTGCCTGTGACAAAAACTTAAATATTCAATTTAATTAAATAAGCTGCAGATTTTAAAGACAGAGTATTCAATTAAATCCAATTTTGGGGGTAACTGTAGACCAATGTGTGTATGTCACTTTAAGAAGCTATCCAAGGGCTTGCACAAGTATATAAATACTGAGCACGAGCACGTCTGACTGCCATTTTGTAGTAAGTTGTTGAGATGTAAGCATGTATGTATTTAAGGTCTGTCTGTTAATCAGTTTGTTTATATTTAATGAAGTTGCTATCCATCCTGATGTGTATTTATGTAATAAAGCATCTTAAACAAACTACCCAGGCTGCTTCATCTTCTGTCAATAGAGGGACAAGTGACCGTAACCTCTTTCAATATACATGTTGGTCAGCTTGTGGCTCTCTTGGAAATAAATATCTGATATCATTTGGGTCAGACAGATAAGTTGGGCCTTAATAAGATCCCTTTTCATAGTAAAGAGATGCAAACTATTAAAGTGCAGATAACCATTACTGAAGGTAGGTTTTCTTTTTTATTTTTTCCTTCCAGACACATTTATTGAATTATCACTTGTGACATAGGCAAATTTACATTCATATAAAAGTAATCACACTATAATTAACATAAAAAACATTTTACTTCACATGTATTGCTATATATCATATAACCTAAGTAACATTATATAAATTATTCAATTCCTGCCTTTTTTTAAACAAGAAACAGCTTTATTAAAATATCACTTACTACACAGGCAATCATACATTTATACAAATGAAAACAATCCACAACAACACAATCCTAGTTGCAAGCATTTCCATCACAAACCATACTGACACACTCCCAGCTGCAAACATTATACATCATTTATAATCTACACAATCTTTTTCAGTCAAACATTACATAACTCATTTAAGTCCTTCCACCTTTTCATAGTATTATAGGATGTTACTAGGCTAATGACCCTAGGGCCCTTACAAGCCTAGCCAAGTTTTACCCTTATTTCCATGATCAGCACCTATTACCCCTGTCCAAGAGGAACATAGGTGAAAACCCCGGGGTGAATTTACAGTTACCCATCTAATCATCCAGATTGCGTTTGAAGCAAGCCAATGAGGTGCTCTGCTTTACATTAAACAGGAGTATGTTCCAAAGGTGTGTTAACCTCTGGAAGACAAATCTGTCCCTCCAGCAGATTCTATTAATGTCACATACCAGGTTAAGGCCATTAGAGTGAGTAAACTGTGTACCATTTGACTTATGGATATGCAGCATTTATAGTAAAGCAGGGTAGATCACCTTATATTCAAGGCAGATATTGCCTCTGAGTAGTCTGTATGAAACAGAATAAAGTGACAGTGATTTCAGATGATCCTCATAGGACAGATGCTTAAGACCTTGAATTTACCATTATTAGACACAGCAATGCTTTACCATGCCTTGGCAATTCCAATTCTGTATCATAGCTCAGAAAAATCATCTCCCTCATCAGACCAATCTACCCACCCAACATCTCTGACAGTGCATCCTGTAGGGAATCCTTAAAGTCTGCCGATTCAGCCCACTCCCAGAAAATATGTATATATATATATATATATATATATATATATATATATATATATATATATATATACACATGACGTACGGTTCTAATACATTTGTAACACCAGCATCATGTATGACTGACAATTCTAATACATTTGTAACACAAGCATCTTGTATAAATCAGTTTGATTTTCATAAATGACATATAATTATTTACAAAATTCCAGCTAGCTGTGCTGGCAGTACCTTCTTTCATCACATGCTCTACTAATTATTCCTTTTTTAATGGCAGCTTCTGTTCTAGATTCTACTAAAAACTGTACCATTGCTGGTCCTTCATTTAGGACCCCCTATTTCTTTTTCTTTGCCTATACTCTGATATCAATCCCTGACAGGGAAGGCAAACTCTAACCTGCAGTCCAAATAAATTCTTGGCATTTTCCCATTCTATCATATTTCCCGCTCTAGTCATTTGCTCCCAATACCTTGTTCCTTTGTCAGTTTTCTCCAATAAATTCCAGCCCCCTCTTGCCTATTGTCTATATCCCTAATTGCAGTTATCCCTATTGCCAGAATCTCTTTTCTCCATTCCCATGTTGGCTTACTTCTTAGAATACTTCCTGTTACTTTATGGATATAATATTCTGTATAATTATTGTTATTCTCCTTAAAGACCTGCATCTAACATCCCAGTCTTTCCTTGTTTCTTGAGCTTCTCCCCATTTCATCATCATCCCTTTACACTTTGAAATATAGTTTTCTGCTTGTGCTATGTATAGGAGTCTTGACTGTATATCTCTGAAATACCCCTTCAAATTGGGTAAACCCAATCCACCCTGTTCTACTGGAAGTATCAACTTATCCGACGACTACTGATGTCTTCCCCTCTGAGATAAACTTCTTCAGCTCTTTATTAATTGCTACCCACAACTTCTCCTCTGGCTGATAAAAATATGCCTGACCTGTGTATAAGACTAAAGGGACTAAAAACATTTTAATAGCTTATATCTTGTTATCCATATCCATATAACAAAACTTACATTTTCTCAGTGTTTGTATTATCTTTTGTTTAGTCTTATCCCACATATCTTTAGCTGCCACACTAAAATCATTTGTAATCCATACTCCTAAATATTTCATTTTATCATGTCCCCATAAATATGGATATTCTAAACCAATCCGTGTGCAGGTACATAATTGAATAGTATTGCCTTTGTTTTAGCTTCATTAATTTTGTATCGCAAAAATATCTGAAACTGTCTCAGAATGTTCCACAGCACTGTAATGTCTCTTTCTGGTTTTGTCAGGTATAAAATAATATCATCTGCAAATAAAGCCAACTTTTCTTGACTACCATACCAATTATATCCTTGAATTTCTGAGACCCTTGTTTTCTTTGCCATTGGTTCTAAATATAATGCAAATAATAAAGGGGAAAGAGGACACCCCTGTCTGGTTCCTCTGCTCAAGCAGAAATTATCACAGAGGACCCCACACACTTTAATTTTCTCCTCTGAGCCTTCATACATCCTCCTAATCAACCTTAAAGTTTTTTCAGAAAAATGCAAATGCTTCCATTGCCCTGCTCATAATGTCCCAGCTTTCTCAGTCAAATGCTTTCTCTGCATCAAGACCCACCAACAACAATGGCATTTTCTTACATTCTGCTTCCCTCTGGATTATAAATGTTCTGTTAATGTTGTCAAATGCTTGCCTCCCCTCCACAAAACCACATTAATCAATATCTATCAGTTTTGGCATTACTTTTGCCATTCGTTTAGCCATTATAGACATGAACACTTTGTAATCATGGTTTAGGATTGAATGGGCCTGTATGAAGTTGGCTCTGATGGCTTTTTACCCTCTTTAGGTATTACAGCTACCACTGCTTTCTTCTAGGATGTTGGTACTTCTCTTTCTCTTAAAATACTGTTAAACAAACCTTCCAGATCTTTATCAGTTTTTTTCCTCCTAGCTTCCAAACTTCTACAGGAATACCATCTATTCCTGGGGACTTTCCTGTAGATTGGTTATACATCACAATTTTTAACTCATCTCCTCCTATCCTAACCTTTAGTAATCGAGCCTCATCTACCTCTAACCTTGGCATATTTAATTCTTCCATAAACATTTCCATTTGTATCTTTTCTTTCATTTTCATATTTCTCTGCTTTATAGAGGCTCTCATAGAATTTCTGAAATATTTCTAATACCTGTACAGGACCTGTTGTTACTTTCCTTGTTATAGGCTCCCTAAGTTTGTGGACAGCCCTATCTACTTTCTGTTGCCTGAGTTGTTGTGCTAAAAGTTTTTGTGCTCTAGTGTTACTATCAAAAAACAGTTGCTTAACAGCAATCTTTCTAAACTCATGCATATTATCGAGGTAATCCCCTTATTTTCTGCTTAGCATTCTGCAGTTGCTCCTCTTCTTGTTCTGTGAGATCCCCCCTAACCTGCAATACTTTAACATTTGTCAGTCCCTCTAAATAATTCTTGTTAATTCTTAACCATAGCTCCCTTTCTTTTATTTCCATGCTATTTTTAAACTCCACCTTAATTTTGTCCCACTGCCTAGCTATATTTTCAGAAGAAATCTCTAACTGAAGGTAGTTTTTCCATACCTCTTAGAATGATACCTACCATTAATCCTAAAAATATTAGCCATCAAAATCATATGCGAACTTTAAACAATTAGTAGTAGTGTTGTAGTAGTGTTGTAAATAATTAATAAAATCCGATAAAATATCAGGTGAACCCCTCCACAAATAAAAATATTATCAAAGTACCTTAAGTATAATGTACAATTTTATTAACTAGAGGAGAAAACATATCTCATCACCCAGGAGATTTTATTCTTTAATATCGACCCTTGTCCTGAAAAAAAACATTCCATGAATAAAACTATTTTTTTCTGTTCACATCATTGTGCAAACTATTTTAACAAAATGTCATTTTCAAAAGTTATGTTAAAAAAAATCTCATTGCCTAGGTGAATGAATAATCTTACATTCATTGCACCTAAACTAAGTGGCATAATTAAATTGTCCCCGTCTATAATGCGATCCTTTTTGGTTGTTATTATTATTATTTTTAGCCAGTTTCTTCACTGATTAGGTTCTGTGAACTTCTATCCTTCAGTCCAAGCACAGCTGCATATAACTCTTTCACTCTCTGAAATACTCAGTTTTACTTCTGTCTTTTTATCTGTAATTACTTGTTTCTGTTCTACATCAATACTCAGTCAGCTGCTTCACCTCAAGATAATGCCGACTCCTTTCCTGGTTCTTCCTATTGTATCCAATGCACCAGCTGTTCATCACCTAAACCTCCTGGTAGAACCGTAAAAGCACATTAATTATCACCTTTTTTTCCAAACCCTCCTCTAGAATAGTTAGCTGCAGTGTATTTGTAACATCCAAGGTTTCTTCATTAACAGACATTTTCTCATTCTTCAACTGCAGTCTAGCACTTTTATCTTCCTGCCTTTCTTTACTAATCATCACAGAACTATTCTCCACTGTACCATGTTCCATTCTCTGCGATCATGTTACTCCTTTCAGCTGCCTTCACTCCAAGAATGGGTGTTGCACAGACGTTTCACTTCGTCCTGCTCAAAAAAGTAGCAGTTCTTTATTATCAGTCATACAAACAGAAAATATTTTAACACAAATATATATATATATATATATATATATATATATATATATATATATATAAACAACATTCAGATAAATAAATACATACAAGTAAATGCATGTATAAATAACCCTCTGTACATTAATAATAATAAATAAAACAGTAGAGGATGTTTCCCAGTTTCCTGGCCAAATTGCCCCTAATCAATATGAATACCACCTTGGTTCTCCCTAAACATATTCCAAAAGCCTAGTGGGACTAATCTGGTCAAGACTTCATAAATAAGTAAAATGAAAACAATCCTGAAAGTGTTTCCATTTTCTATTTCAGTAAGAATTCCACAATACCAGTATCTAGAAATAAAGGGTGGCATGTCCTACCACCACATCACAGTAGTTCAACTCCCTACCACAACCATGCTATAGGGATCAGGAGTTGGGGGAGACATTAGACATCAGGGAATACTCTACAATGGAGTACTCTTAACTTTAAGTGCCAGAATGGCACAGACATCCATACCGGGACTGGAAGTGGGAGTGGGAGTGAAACACTAAACACCAGAGGGTCTATAAATGTGCCATAATGGTACATAAACTATTAC
Source organism: Protopterus annectens (assembly GCF_019279795.1). Taxonomy (NCBI): domain Eukaryota; kingdom Metazoa; phylum Chordata; order Ceratodontiformes; family Protopteridae; genus Protopterus; species Protopterus annectens. The sequence goes on along the minus strand of NC_056737.1, from coordinate 1,082,905,197 downwards.
ACTGATCAGTGGGGTGGCAGGACACACCAGCTACTAGAGCAACTATAAGTGTGCCATAATGACGCTTCTACCATTATGGTGATTGCAGTATGGGAACCACTGCAGGGCAGATAAGTCAGGGGGACAGGTAGAGGGACTGTGGTGCCTGTTTGTGTTTGAATGTTTACTTGTGTGTTGGGGATGCCAGTGCATACACAAGTAGCAGTTTATTAAGTAACTATGATTCAGAGACGCGCAACTTAGCTGATAATAAGGTCTTTCCTCATCATGGCTAACATGCATCTAAATCACAAAATACTGCATTGTGGGAGCAGGTCTTTTTAGCGCATCCTGTATGGCATATGCTAGGCCCTTTAATAAATTCCCCAGAATATATTTATGAAACGTAGTCAAGATCCAGACGTAGACTTATGTAATATTTTTGAGAACACACATTCAAGTATTTGTATCAGCTGAAATGTCTTTTTTCTCTCATTTAGAGACACACACTACGGTTTAACATGTTTTGAAATGAAAGAAAAAAATTGGCAGGCTAGTTTTATATTATTCAGTAGATATCTGCTTTTCAGGGGAAGGATGAGCCAACAAAAGTATCCCTTGAGGGCATAAGCCGGACTCAGTCCTTTGCATCAACTTCCATAACAATTAGGGGTTTATTTATATTGGCTGCTTTTATGAAAGTAAATTACATGCATTTTAACAGAGCATAACAGAAACATCTTATTCTGTCTAAAACTGATATAAAAATAAAATAAAGTTTATTTCATTTTGAATATTTCATTCATAAAAAGAGGTAATCTAATTCAACTGCTAATAAACTTCTGAAATTGAGCTGGATGAAAGCTTTAGACTTCTGGCCTGTGCTACAGATATAGCATGGATGCTGGTATAAGCCTAGGAACATCCACAAACAGAAGTAATGTGGGCACATTACCTACACCAGATCTTTTAATTTTTTATCAAAGCAGGCATTAACTTAAATATTTATTTTGTGAGCAATCCAAACATTGCTCTAGCTTTGAAATGCATGAATATCTTAAACATTACAGGTAGCATAACACCATGAACAAATGTCAACTTAAAGACAGAACTAAGTAAAAAAAGAATCAACCCTGCAATGCAGTATTAACTAACCTAGCTATTAAAATGTTAAGTGAATGCCAGAGTTATTAACTATGTATTTCTTCCGATTGCATTGTGATGATTCTTAATGTGTTATAAAACAAACTAGAGAACAAAGCATTTAGGAAAGAACATGCCACAAAGAGGACAATGGTGTGATAGATCTATTTATTCAACATGGTTCAGATTAAGAATGAATACATAAAGCGAGTTTGTTGGGGAAGCTTATCAGCTGTTGACTTTTGCTACTGTTGGGTTTCCTTAATTGTTGCTGGAAGTGTTTAGCTGTTGTCAGTGCAGAGCTGAATGCTGCAAAAAAAGCTGGATTCATATCTTAAATGACATGGGTTTGTAATAGAAAGGACTAACAAAGCAGTGATAAGGGAACAAAAAAAAACAGTTGTGGTTATTAATAATGCTGGTTGTTATTAATGCAGCTACTGCACAACTGTTTGCACTGAGAAACACTGGAGGAGGAGTAGGAACCTCTGTGCATTGTGAGGTTCACTTGCTGATTGATACATTTGTCACGCTTAATCCAGGTTGTAATTGTAAATATTTAAATGCGTGTTCTGTCCTGTTAAATACTTAAAGAGGAGTAATAAAAATACCGGGATTATTCAATGTACCCTTTACAGGACAGAACGCACATTTAAATATTTGTGATGTCTAAAAAAATCTAAATGTTATAAATATTTTAAAGTTGTTATATAAAAATATTAAACCATTGTCATGCTTTACCTTAACAGTCTTACGTTAAGACCATGTTTATGCAGTTTGATTATTACATCATACAGGCAGCATATTCAGTCTCATTACATATTAGTTTTACTTTAATATCATGTTGCACTATTTCATAGTATATGGTAAAAGGATAATTAAAAAGTAAATATTTGGGGGATATCAGAATACCGTTGTTGTGTATAACCCACATTTCTCCTCTCATCCCCAAGTAGTTCCTTTCGTATGCCACATCACCTCATGATGGTAATTTATTTTCTTTGCAGGGGACTTACCACAATGGTGTTCCACTCTTTTAGGAATGTAGGAATCAGGGGACAGAACACTGCAGATGTCATTCAATGTCAATGGTCAAAAGTAACTTTATTGTCATTTAGATCTACACAAGTGTAGATTAAATGAGATTCCATGCAATCAGCTCATCATGGGACAGACAAAAGAGAAATCACATACACAGAAATAATCTAAAACATATAATAATAATACCACCACCATCTTATAATCAACTATACACTTAAGTATATAGCTATATATATTCCTACAAACACACACTTGTTAATATACTAAAATTTCACTTCTAGCAGCAAAGTCCAGGTAACAGTATTGCACATGGACCATGTACAATATTATGGGTGAACTAGCACACATCAGTAGCAGCTGAAGAAAAAAAAAATATTGCACCTGGGTTAGTAGTATAAATTATAATGGTTGGCTGAGCTTAATAAATTATAGGTAAAATAATATTGCACAGTGAATGGGAAGTCCCAACTTCCTGACCTTTCAGTGATCACAGCTAATGTTGGAATCAAGAAGTCTGATTACCTCTGGGTAAAAACTGTCTTTGAATCTAGTTGTACCGCATCGAATACTGCGGCATCTTTTACCTGATGACAGGCTCATAAACAGACTGTTTGCAGGATGAGTTGCATCACTTAGTATATGGTGGCTCTCTTTAGGCTCCTCGATATATAAAGATCAAGAATTAATACATAAATTCAGAGGAGGGTCTAGGATTTACTGCTTGTATCTTGATGCACACTTGATAACATGCAATCTATACAAGGTAGATGACCATACCTGATCCCATGCAAAGCACTGGTGCTTCACTGTATCCTCCTTTCAGTGACAGCCAGAGACTATCCCTTGCTATCTATCAGATGAAGTTCTTACATGAAGGTTCCCCTTCCTTTCCTGCCCCCTACCAAGGTGAAGAAGTGGACTACAGGCACTAAGCCCTTCCCTTCCTGCAGTGCAGTCTGATGATGGGCCTACTGGTTGAACCTACGTAACTGGCACTGTGATCTGGCATTTGCCACAATACTAACCGTCAGGATAAGAAGTAAATGTTTAGAACTGAGACAGACACAAATTGTTATTTACTGTTGTGGAGCACAAACTGTAATGATGTCAACTGCTGCTCATGTATTTTGTGTGGCTTATTACACACACACACACACACACACACACACACACACACACACACACACACACACTATATATACACGGATGGACTGAACACAAGAACCTTTTCAGCCACTTTTTGGGATCTCAGGAGTATAGAGAGATGAAAAAACAGTACAAAACAAGAGTGTAGAATATTATAACAACATTAAATGCAGCAGTAATAGGAGAAAAGACATAGTATAATAGAGAATAATACATTAAATACAACTGCTCAGGACAATACCTAAGTAATGATTACACCGAATAATACATTAAATACAACTGCTCCGGACAATACGTAAGTAATGATTACACCGAATAATACATTAAATACAACTGCTCACAACAAAGTAAGTAAGTAATGATTGCGAATAATACATTAAATACAACTGCTCCGGACAATACGTAAGTAATGATTACACCGAATAATACATTAAATACAACTGCTCCGGACAATACGTAAGTAATGATTACACCGAATAATACATTAAATACAACTGCTCCGGACAATACCTAAGTAATGATTACACCGAGATTACTAACATTCTGCTTTATTTGCAAAGGTCTGTTTTGTTATTATTTCACATATGTATGATGGAGCCGACATCAACATCTAGCAAATAAATTAAACCTTCTTTAAAGCAGCTGCTTTCGTATTGTTTGAAAATAAATTGTTTATTTTGAAAGGCTGTGAGTGTCCATTTCTGCCTTAATGTCTGTAGGAAGACTGTTCCAGCAAGATGGGAGTAATTTGAAATAAGACTTTTCTCCAGTCGTTGTGCCGAAACTGGATTTTTTTCAGGGTACATCATTTTCACTTTTAATCTGCTGGCCATATCAGGTGGTTCTTAAGGAAAACTTTGAAGATAAATGCTGATAGACATATAAATTAATTAATCTGAAAAGGAAAGCAAAATGTTTTGTTACACTGCCCATAACGGATAGCCAGTTTGTACTGTATGGAAGTAGGCAGTGATACATTCTAGGCTCCCTAAAAGAAGAAAGGTATATTTTGATTACAGTGTTTTAGAGTATTGAGGTGTTTACAGAGTAATTTAATGAGATAATAAACAAGGCATATTCTAATTTTAGGTAGTAATACAGTTTTGCAAGAGCCATTCATACTTCAAGTGAGAGCAAATTGACAATTTTCTGGTACAATTTTACTTGATGAAGCAGCTTATAGGGTCAGAGGTTCATAGGTTCATAGTTAGGTATTAGGCTATCTGCCCAAAGGAATTTATAAGCCTAGCTGGAATGTGTTGGCTTTCGCCGCACCCTTAGATTAGTTCCCTATGCCTCTGTCCAGCAGAGCCATTGAAGTGATCCCTGGGGTAAACTTTCTGTTTCCCATCCACTCATCAAGGTTTCTCTTGAAGAGGGTTAGCAAGGTGCTCTGCCTAATATAGATTGGAATCTTGTTCCAGAGCATGGGAAGTCTCTGGGACAGGAATCTATCCCTCCAGCACGTCCTATTTATTGTTGTGGTGAGGTTTAGATCCCTGGAGCATGTGGCTCGAGGGGATATGATTTTCTTTAGGTGGAACATGTCCATCAAATCTGGGTTGGACATGGCCTTGTACGTCAGCAGAGATCACCTCTGAGTAGGTGGTATGCAACCGAGTACAGCTGGAGTTTCTTCAGTCAAGCTGCATAGGGCATCTGCTTGAGGCCAGTGATCCTCTTGGTGAGGTACTTCCATGGTCTTTCCAGTTGTTGCAGGTTATTTGTAAGGTACATCCCAAATGGGGCATTGTACTCTATGATGGGTCTGATGAGTGATGCGTAGAGGGACCCAATGACCTCTTTCGATCTGGATGCAAACCATTTTGTGATTAGGTGGGCCACATAGAAGGGTTTTCTAACCACTTTGGCAATGTGATTATCAAAGAAAAGGTTACTATCTACTTGGGTCCCCAGATCCCTTATTATGTCTTCCGTATTTAGGGGGCTACCACCTATGTGGTAGTTTGTGGGTACTTTGTTATTTTCAAAGGGGATGACTATGCAATTTTTGGCATTTAGCTTGAGACCATGGTTTTGACACCAGGTATCTGTCTCAGTAAGACCCTTTTGGAGGATGTCTGTGTCAGCTGAAGAGTCAATTATAGCCCCTAGTTTGCAGTCGTCTGCAAACTTGGTCAGCCATACTCCTCCTGTGCTTGCCTGTACCTCTGAGAAGTATATGCCAAACAGGAGGGGTCCTAGAACTGAGCCCTGGGGAATGCCACTTGTAACTGGTTTAGAGTCAGACCTAGCTCCCGCAACTCCTACCATGTGGGTCCTGTCTGTAAGCCAGTTGGCAACCCATCTCATGACGTAGACGTTTATGTTCAGGCTGGTGAGCTTGTCTATAATACCTGAGTGGGGAATGGTGTCAAAGGCGTTTGCGAGGTCTAGGTAGGCTGTGTGGACCACCTTTCCCTCATCTATAGCCTTGGTAACTGTCTCAAAGAAGTCCACCTGGTTTAGGAGGCATGATATGCCCTTAACAAAGCCGAACTGGGTAGGGTCCAGTGTTTGGAGATTTCCAATGTCTCTGTTAATGAGATCCATTCTGTACTAATTTCCTCCTTCTATTGTATAGCTTGTTTATGGCAGGGGTCCACCAGACTGGTTTCCTTTTCTTGGAGGAGTGAGTCTTGGTTTTGTTTGGGATAACACGATCCATGCATTCTTGTAGGTGCCCGTAGAGTACATTAGTAAAGGATTTTGCAGCTTGGACAGTGTTATCCTTTAGCATGGGGGCTTTGAAACTTCCCACCTCGGTCTTAAGTAACGTGAAGTTTGCTTTTGAAAAGTTTTTCACGGTGGTTTCTTTGACCGGGGGTGGTGGTGGAATGTTGATATTCAGAGTGATTAGTTTATGGTCAGATCTAACCAGTGAGGGGTTGACCTCCGGTGTGGAACACCGGTCGCCCATGTTGGTGATGACCAGGTCCAATATGTTGTCACCTCTGGTGGGGGTGTTGACCAGTTGCTCCAGGGCATTTGAGTTTATAAATTCTAGGAAATGCTGGGCAAGGGAGTTTGTACTTGAGTAGTTCTCTCAGTTAATGTTTGGGTAATTGAAATCACCCAATATCAGGGTGTTTGGTAGGACCTTTATGTTTCTCAGTGTTTCCAGCAATGTGGAGTGGGGGTTCTGGGACATGGTGGGTAATCTGTAGAAAGCTATAATTTGAATAGCAGTTTTGCCCATTGTTAGTTGCATGTGGATGATCTCTGAAGCATCGTGCTGTGTCACTAACCTGGAGGTGTGGGTATCCTTGATTAATATGGATACTCCCCTGCCCTTTGTATTTCGGTCCAGGTTTTGTGGCCGAAATTTATAGTATGCGTTGTAGCCTGGTAGTGCTGGGGTACTCTATGGAGCCTTAAACCAGGTTTCTGTTACTGCACATATATCGATTTTCTCCATACTGAGGAGTGCCTCGAGTGCGTGCATTTTGAGGTTTAGACTTCTGGCATTGAGTAGCATTATCCTCAGTTTTTTGTTACTTGTGCTATTTATGGCAGTGGGTTTCTCTTTTGAGCCTTGCCTAAAAAAGGCACTATGGGGGTGGCAAGAGCCAGTACAGTTCTGTTAGAGAGTCATTTCATTGACACGATTTGGCACCTGAGAAAGTCTAAGTACAGCTGTTCGTAAGTGTGGCTAATTATGTTCTGAAGAAAACTGGTTGCAAGTTTGTTTTGTGTGATTGAAAAACATTACTGTAAGAAAAAAAGAAGAAAAGGACAGATGTTGACTTCATGGCTGAAGCTGTGGATGTACAAAGCCAGCCAGATGATAACTGTATGCTTGCAAATTTAATGCTCAGTGAAAACAGTGGGATTAATAAGACTAATGGTGATGAAGATAATTCCTTTGTAACAATTGATAGAGCAGATATTTCTGAATTAGAAGTTGAAGACTCTTCAGATCTAGACAGAAAAGATATTCTTGTATTTGAAGATTCAGTTAGAGGGACTGATACTTACATTTGCAGAGAAGATAATGGACATTGGATAGTGTTATGCTTCCCAGGAGCAAACATAGAAGATGTGAGATAAGCCTTGGAACACCTTAATGTAAGGAAATAAAGATCATTTTTATTAATTTAGGTAAAAATGATTTTATCTCCAAGAACTCTGACTGTTAGTAGGGAACTTACAGCACACTTAGATAATATATCTTGTACTGGTGTTAGGACATATTTTTCACAAATCACATATAGAAAGCATAGTCAGGTCACCATGAATGAAAATTTTTTGGGGGGATAAATACCTACGTGGAAAAAAATGTAATGTTTTATAAAACGGAAATGTGTAGGGCATCCAAGCTTAGTTTTGGGCACATATATGTTCAGACAAGATGGTGTGCTTTTGTCGAAATCAGGGAAGAGAATTTTTGCTACAGACATTTTGCAATATTTGACAAACACTAGGCAGGAGTTTTGCCAGGTCAAAAATGTAAAAGGTCACAGATAACAACATTTGATGCATCTCTGATGATTGTTAATGCTAGGAGCATTAATAATAAACACCTAGATTTACTATTCTTCCATGCAGGACTAGCTAAGTCCTGCACGGAAGCAGCCATTTAGGAGCAGGACAGCAGCATGCCATGCATATTAATGAAGGTGTGCTGCCTGAGCTCCTAATCTTACACGGAGCGTGTAAGAGTGCAGGGGGTGTGTCTGAGAGCAGAGCTCTCAGAATATACATGCCCCATGCAATGAAGAAAATCAGAAAGCCCTAAAAGAATGAGCTAGACCACTCATAGGTGTATGCATACCCCCAGCAACATCCCGCCATGTGTACAAGAGCAATAGTTACACAAAAAATATAAAGATACTTTTTTTTTTATGAAACAGATTAAATTTAACTGTAGGTGCGTGGGTTTGCCCATCGCTTATCTACGGTTAATGCAGCTTAAATTGCAGAAGAGGATAAAAAGAAAGATAAATGCAAATGAAGCAGTATAACAATAGTGTAGTGGGCAGAGCATTCGCCTTACGAGCAGTCATTCCCAGTTCGAGTCTCACTGCAGCACATTCCATTTTCCATGTCAAATCACGTTATGACCAATATTTTTAGTTCCATAACCTACTAAACAATATATATTTGTGAACTGGAGTACTGCCTTAAATGCAGATGTGAGGTGTCAGTGTCATAATGTTGCAAACCCACAGATAATCACATGTGCCCCATACAGTATATATGTACACAGGAATCAGAGATACAAATGGAAGGCAAAATGTGCAATGAATGATAACTCCATACAGCTTCCAAATACCCCATCTTCCCAAGAACCATTAGACATTACTGTCTAAATTAGTGCAGTGGTAAGCGGGAGTAAGCATATGTAGTCACTAGTAAGTGGGTTTAAGCTGGTTTGCTCTGGGGTAAGCAATGTGCACACAAATTAAGCAATTTTAAAGCTAACTCTCTGTAAGCATATTTAACCGGAGGTTAGCATTGCTTACCCTCAAGCAAACCCACGCAAATCCGCTTACAAGTGCTTAAAAGTGTCTTAATCACTCTGTATCCAACAGCCGCTGTTCTGCCCAGCAACAAAATAAACAGCCTTGAACCCAGGACCCTATACACTATAGTCACAGTAGTTAACCACCAAGCCATCACAGCAGTACATAAGACTGAGGTATTACCAAACAAATCCTCACTATAGTAAAATCAATCTGAACATGTGAAAGGAATCAGTATACAGTCATATGTTCTATAACCTACTACACAACATAAATATGTGAAGTGGAGTAATGAAGTAAGCTCAGATGTGAGGTGTAATTGTAATAGAGTGTTGAAGTCCCCTATTAAACACAAGGACCCCATACAGTGTATGTACACATGGATCATGGATACAAAACATATATATAACATGTAATGAATAATAAATCAATGCCAAAAAGCAGATATAATGCAAAGTAAATATTAAGCAATGCTAAGCATTGCACAAGCCAGCTTAGTAGTTGTAAGCAATGTGTAGGCCAGCTAACTTAATTTGCCCAGTGGTATAACCCTTTATGCAATGCCAACCTTAGGTAAGCAGGTTTGCCCATAGCTTTAGCCTTTTCAAAACCATTCAATCATGGCAAAGTGCGGGAAATCGGCTCTACTTAAACCCAATAGGCAGGAATACATCTCATAACTGGTTGTAGCTTCCCCTTGCAGGCACCATGTCAGGAATGGGAGAGGGAGTTTGCTTTCGGGCACAGTGCTGGGGCATCCAGGAGTCCAGAGTCATGGCAGGACTCCTTGTCAAAGACCATGAGCAGAGACTGCTGCAGGGCTAGTACCAGGCTTCCCAATATAAAGCAGAAGCCTGGGACCATCTCACCCATGACCTCACAAGTGCCACTGGCATACCCCAAACTGGTGAGTAGGTCAGGCATCACTATGCCGACATGAAGCGGTGAAAGGGGGATCTCTTGGGTCAGTGGATCCAAGAGGCTAGGATGACAGGGGAGGTCCCAGTAGTGTGTATCATTCCACTACCTGTTTAATAATTGCCAGGTCATGTATATTATGGATAGGTATGGCTAAATATTCCTCTTATGTCCTTCACAGCAGCAAGTGAGCGGGCTGTGAACCAGGAGGCCCATGGCTGTTGCTTGGAGAGGTTGCGATGTGAGGCAGGTTAGTAATACTTTTGCATGTACTGTCATAAGAAATAAATCTAAAAGTATTAGTAAGTTAATTGCCTGTATAAAACCTGTATTGTTTAAGGCAAGTACTGCATACACCAGAGAATATGGCAGGAAGAGTCTCATATAGGTTGTATGTAAATAAAAGCATAATAGCCTGACAATGAAGGTCTAGCTGCTGTACTACATGTGTTTACTCTGGTATCATATGGTAATGTAGATTTGCAATTACTTAATAGTACTGTTGTATTAAGCACTGTTACCCACACTGTGCAACATAAATTAAAAATGTGTAGGAATGTCTGTATATGATTGGTGTAATCCCCAGAGGTCAGCTAGTACAACTCGGAGAGACATAGACAGAAAACAGTGAAAAGACGGACAACAAAATCTGAATAGCACACACAACTGAAACATGAACTGTTGTATTTTTAGCACACACTACCATGGTTCAAATCCTGGGAGTGGTAGTAGTTTGCATACAGAATCATACCCCACAACTGTACAGATATGTCCAGAATGTCCAGTATATTGGCCCATATCTGCTGCCTGTCACTGTGTCCCCCTGGGAAATCAGTGGGATGATCCCAGATGTATAGCTGCAAACAAGAAATACAACTGATTGTCACAATGAGTAATAACAAACCAGTCACTCTAGCAACTCCCCAAACTGTTATGAGAGTAATAAGCCAAGTATGTCCCATCTACACCCCCATGTTGTCAAGCTGTGACCAGAGTTTGTACAGTAACAGAGTGAGATATAAGTGCATAATACTAATGTAAAACTGGTACTTTGTGTGACAAAAGTCAGGTAGTGCTAACAAACATTGCTCCCACAGGTACGTCAGATACAAACACTGTGCCTAGAAATAAAAGCTTGATACCCTGTACTGGTACTGTTCACTCTGGTATTGTATGGCATTGTTAGTGTTGCAGTTGCTCTGAATAATAAGGTATTATTCATCACTGTCACCCACACTCTGCTGCATAATATAACTGTCTAGGAAATCCTGTATAAGAGTGATGTAATACAAGGTCAGAATGTAAAACCACAGGAGAATTATATACAGAAATCAGATAAGAGATATACAGCAGTACCCATATAGCACACACAGCTGTGATGGACAGTGTTTTAGTGTTAGCAGACACAGCCATGGTCTGAATCCTGGGAGTGGACATAGTCTGCATATAGAATCATACCCCACAACTGTACAGATATGTCCAAAATGTCCGATATATTGGCCCATATCTGCTGCCTGTCACCCTGTCCCCCTGGGAAATCAGAGGGATTATCCCAGATGTATAGGCTGCAAGCAAGATATACAACTGATTGTCACACATCTATAAGAACAAACCCGTTACTGTAGCATCTCCCCAAACTGTTATGAGTGTAATAAGCCAAGTATACCCCATCTACACCCCCATGTTGTCAAGCTGTGACCAGAGTGTGTACAGTAACAGAGTGAGATATAAGTGCATAATACTAATGTAAAACTGGTACTTTGTGTGGCAACAGTCAGGTAGTGCTAACAAACATTGCTCCCACAGGTCCGTCAGATACGAACATTGTGCCTAGAAATAAAAGATTGATACCCTGTACTGGTACTGTTTACTTTGGTATTGTATGGCATTGTGAGTGTTGCAGTTGCTCTGAATAATAAGGTATCACTCATCACTGTCACCCATACTCTGCTACATAATATAACTGTCTAGGAAATTCTGTAGAAGAGTGTTGTAAGTCACTAATGGTTGTAGAGGGCAATAGTTTACATATGTCCCGATTCACCTGCATGTGGTTGAGACATGGCCAGAGTCTGTGCAAAAAGAAATGGACAGGTATGTGCATAACATCAACCTGGAATCTGGGAGTATGTGTAGAAACAGTTAGTGTTAACAAACAATTCCTCCACAGGTATACCAGGTAAGAGGTGTATACTGCAGGTAAAACCAGTTCATATATATATATAGATGTCGACAGCCATATCACTGTCCAAACTAAGGCAATAGGGTAATGTAGTAATACTTGTAAGGTATAAATAACCACTGACTAGGAAATTAATGTGAACTACAGGAATATACTAGTTGTTAATTGACATCTTTCTCTTCCCCCACCATATCTCCAACAATACATTAAATACCCACCTCAACTGGTACGTGATGACTCCACTGTTATGTTGGGACATATGTCCTATTGTTTGATAATTATTTAAATCTGTTTCTATGCATGTGCTATATTGAAATACCCCAACATTGGTGGCATGGTGCCATCAATGTACCTGCATGCTGTTGTTATTACCACTGTGGTCCCATATGTGCATGTGCTCCATTTGCTATGCAACTGTTCCATATCTGGTGTCTGGGTTAATGGGAATATCTATGCATGCTGTTATACCTAATCCCAGAAAGTGTTGCCATTACTAACCCACATATATTGATAAACCATAAACACCATAACACGTATGGGAATGTGGGTCCCAGTGGACCCACCTTTCCCCACCTCAGCTGGCCGTGGCACCGGGCACAAGCAGGTCTGGGGCCCAACCCGGGACCTCCTCTTCCATTGGTCCTGCACCACCTTCGGGTGGAACTGCCTCAGGGGATGGGGCTCGCCCCCCCGGGAGTGGGCACGGACAGGAACCTGTCACCAGTCGCGAGGTCCGTCATGATGCGTAGCGAGCTCAATCAGCAGTTTGGAGATCTGCTATACCAGCTCAAGGGCTGCGGGTTGTGACTAGAGGGTCAGCCTGGCTCTCTGTCTCAGCCCCCAGCACAGCCACCTTCGGGGCTGTGAACGTGCAGTGGTGACTGCCCATGGGTGGGGACCTCAGTCCCACTGTTTCCACTAGGGGGCTCATGGACTTCCAATTTCCCATCACCCCTCCCCATCAAGGTGTTTACCCCCCACGTGTGTCATATACTGCCCCTGTATGTGTCTTGTTTGTCTTGTCTGTTAAACTACCCAACCTACCTCCCCAAATATACCTACTATCCCCCCCAATATCTCACTCTCACCTGAAAAAAAAAACAAAAGGGCAATCTGTTCCTAAAATAAAAAAAATCACCCCATACATAGCTGTCTATGGACACGTTATCTGGTCTAATCGGCATCACAACATATTATATTGTTGTCCTCACCCCTCTCTCAGGGGTTTGAGTGCCCAAATCTACCCCCATATTCAGTGTATATGCACAGCTCTTGCTGTAGAAGAAATGGGCAGCTATGGACTTTCCCTACACCCACCTGCACATCCGTAGCTGTTTTCCCTATTGTCTTTCCCTCTTTGTGCCCCTTTTTCACCACTTTCCTATCAACCCTTTTTCCTCTTCTTTTAAAGAAATTAGCATAGGGGTAAGCAGAAGTAAGCAATTTTATGCAGCAGTAAGTGGGTTTAAGCTTGTTTGCACAGGGGTAAGCAATGCCTTCACAGGTTAAGCAATTTAGAAGCTAAATGAGTATCAGAACCTGTAACCGGAAGTTAGCAGTGCTTACCTCCACACAAACCCACTTACAACTACTTAAAATTGCCTTAACCACTCTATATCAAACGGCCGTTGTTCTGCCTAGCAAGAAAATAAACAGCATCTGCAAGGCTCGAACCCATAGCCAAAGTGATTTATCACTAAGCCATGTCAGATATACATAAATATTATCCTAAGC